>NC_046987.1:21191095-21223595 GCF_009769545.1 Cyclopterus lumpus
TCATTAGAACTTTTCATCATTTTAACTTGTAATCTCTCATATCCGAATCTTCTCCACATCGTCACGGGTCGGAAAAAATACGAAATACTTTGTGTGTTTCAGTTTACGATGTTCTTATTTTACAAATGTAGAATAAAGTCGTCGTTCCCCCCCCCCCCCCCCCCCATCCCCCCCCCGAAAAAAAGAATACAGAAGACGTGGCCTCAATGTCGTCGTGTGGTAGCGGGAAGTTATTAAAAAATAACAGCAAACACCTGTAACTCCAGAGAAAGATTCACATTCAGGAGGTCACCGAACACATCTATTCACCTTTTCAGTGTGTGTGTGTGTGTGTGTGTGTGTGTGTGTGTGTGTGTAACCAGACTCAGTCCAATCCCCTGTAATGTGACAGACAAATCCCACTAAGCTGTTAAATATTACACTGCTTTCACACTCGTATTAAACACCTTTCTACCTCTCCCTCTCTTTCTGTGTTCACTCACCCTGACAAAACACACACACACACACACACACACACGCGCTCACACACACACACAAAACCTTTACCGTAATCTTCAATATGCAAAAAAAACAAAGAAGAAAGAAAAACACTACAGATGTCACTTGAAAATCTTCACACAAGCACAACAAATCTTTTATAATGCAGCGACACACAGCAGGAGTCACATAACACGATATCCTCACACCGCCTCAGTGTGTGTGTGTGTGTGTGTGTGTGTGTGTGTGTGTGTGTGTGAGTGTCCTAATCCCCGGTGCTGGCCGTCTTGTCGGAGCGTTATATTTGCTGGTATCAGTGTATCTTCTCCTCGCTGCCTAATCCCACCACACCAGCTCTGATATTTCCTGACATTTACATGAATCACCTCTCTCCAGACGGATGGACGGAGGAGGAGGGGGAGAGAGAGAGGGAGGGGTGATACGGAGGGGGGGATGGAGGGAGAGAGAGAGAGAGGGAGGGGTGATACGGAGGGGGGGATGGAGGGAGAGAGAGAGAGAGGGAGGGGTGATACGGAGGGGGGGATGGAGGGAGAGAGGTGGTGGATGAATGAAGAGATGCCGGGGAAGTTATAAAAGCTGTAAGAGGGAAGAAGGATATATGATAACAGACAACTAGGAAAGAAAGAATGGAGAGATGATCAATTAGGGATGGATGGACGGATGAATAAATAGATAGATAGGTGGATGAATAGATGGATGGATGGATGAATAAATAGATAGATGGATGAATTGATGAATAAATAGATAGATGGATGAATTGATGAATAAATAGATAGATGGATGAATTGATGAATAAATAGATAGATGGATGGATGAAGGATGAATAAATAGATGGATGGATGGATGGATGAATAAATAGATGGATAAATGGATGAATTGATGGATAAATAGATAGATGGATGGATGGATGAATAAATAGATGGATGGAAAGATGAATGGATGAATAAATAGATAGATGGATGAATGGATAGATGAATAAATAGATGGATCGATAGATAGATGGAAGGATAAATAAATAGATAGATGGATGAATAAATAGATAGATGGATGAATAAATAGATAGATGGATGAATGGAAGGATGAATAAATAGATAGATGGATGAATAAATGGAAGGATGAATAAATAGATAGATAGATGGATGAATACATAGATGGATGGATGAATGGATAGATGAATAAATAGATGGATCGATAGATAGATGGAAGGATAAATAAATAGATGGATGGATGGATGGACAGAAGGTTAAAAAGATGGATGGATGATATGAGTGACAGGTTTGAGTGAGGGAGGTAAAATGCAAATGAGACAAAGTAATGAAAGGAAGGAAGCAAGGAAGGAGGGAGGAAAGAAGGAAAGAAGCATTGATGTCCAAGGAAGGCTGGAAAAATAGATAGAAACATTGAAGATGAAGGGAGGAAAAGAAAGGCCGGATAGACGAGTGGAGAGAGCAAAAGGGAACGAGGGAAAGATACCAAAGAAAAGGAGAAAGGGAAGGAAGGACGGACTTGACCGGTCGCTCCATCTGTTAATAATTTATTTTATTTTACAAAAAAAATTAATTTTACGAGACAAGGAAGAAAGTCAAAAGCAGGAGGGATAAAAGACACCTTGTGAGCGGCATATGTTAACCCCAATAACAACAAGCTCTCACACACACACACACACACACACACACACACACACACACACACACACACACACACACACAGGAGACTCATTAAGGCCCAGTCTAAATTAATGACCCCGCACCACACCTGTTGTTGCTATTAATTCATTGCAATATCAGCAATTAATTAATAGAGGGGACGAGACGAAAGCTGTTCGGGGCGGATCGGCTCGAATCCAAAATGAGCGAAAAACAATAAAAAACCACCTCTCCGCGAGGTCCGTTTACGAGCTTTAATCACCCTTAAAAAGAGGGAGCGTTTCATTTGAACTCCCAGGGTCAGACGAGCGACCTTAAGAGTTCAAGACGACCTCTCGGGGTCAAACAGCAGCGACATTTTAACATCGAATCATTAAGAAATATTGTTTAATATTCAACCGCTAGAAAAGCCGGATTGAACTTCAGTACCTGTAAAAAAATACACCAGATATACATAAATATACAAACGTATATATATTTTATAGAAATAGGAAAACACGTTGTTTGTGTCGAGTATGAACAAAACACTCTTGTCGCGTTTTCTTTTGTTATATTTTTTGTTTTAATTCCATCGTGATGAAAGTAAAACAGGGAGCTCAAAATCAAGCGATCTGATTGGATCACAACGTGCACGTTTCTTTTTCTGTCACTGTTTGTATTTTTATTTTTTTTACTTTACTAAATAGATAAATGATGACGCTGAAAATAATTATTGTCAGTTTGAGACCAAATATTAATGAATCTCACGACCTTCTTTTATTAAGCTGTTGACTAATACATATTTATATATGTTGACTAATACATATTTAAGTATTACTCAACATTCTTGATGTCTTTACATTTAGATACCTGTGAAGAGATGAGATTATATTTGGATAAATGTGTCCAAACATGTTATATATATATATATATATATATATATATATATATATATATATATATATATTTATTTATATATAAATATATATATATATATAAATAAATAAATATATATAAATGTATATATAAATAAACATATATAAATGTATATATAAATATATATATATATATAAATATATATAAATATATATATATATATATATACACACACAAATATATATATATATATATATATATATTTATATACATATATAGTGTTTATATTTCCAGCAGCAGCCACACGAGCTGCAGTCACGTGCACTAAATTGCATGCTAACTGTCTTACGGCCCAATGTAAAATATGTCATTTGCTCTTAATTGCGCTAAAAATGAAGATTAAGAGGATGAATTATTGATACAAGTTGGTATTTAATCTTTTGTAATGAATAGTGGATCCGCTGGTTATAAATATTGTACGAGGCGTCATAATTTGATAAATTTATTCCAATTTGCCCTTTATTTTGCCCTTTAGTCAAGGTTACGTTAATTTAAACACACACACACACACACACGTAGATGCTAAAAGATACTCACAAGCCTGCACTGAAAACACACACACACACACACACACACACGCACGCACACACACACACACACACTGCAGTGTGTTTACCTAGCCTCTGCCCTTGGTCATTCTTGTATCATCTTTTTTTTACCGAGGTCCAAAAACACACACATAAACACGATGCCCTTGGTTGACCTTGCAGCCCAACACACACACACACACACACACACACACACACACACACACACACACACACACACACACACACACACACACCTCTGTGTCTGGCAGTAATTAGGCCATGCATATGATTGTCATTAGAGAGCGAGAGCAGATAACGAGCACACGGTGAAGCCACATGAGGGATTCTCGTGGCGTCGCTCGTTTCCTGCGTCGAGCTGCGTGCCGGCGACGTCGTTAAAGAGGCCGCGCCGCCGCCTGACGGCCACCGGGGGAAACGCCAGTGGGGTCCTTACTGGAGCACTGCGGCATGATTGACACTTGCCGAAGCCCCGCCCACGTGCCGCTACGCCAACCTCCCCGGTTGACGAGTATCACGATCACAGCGAAGGCTTAATGTTTAAAATAAATGTGTTGACGATTGGTGTTAAAAGCTGCGTGGACAGACAGGTACCCTCATTGCTGCATAAACAATGGTAGAAAACACACCACAACAACAACAACAACAACAACAACGGAAAGGGGTCACAAATGTTTAAACGATGGAAATCTGTGATGGAAAATTCATGATGTGGGCCGACACCTGAAAAGGTCAAAGTTGACTTTAGTCCTGACTGGTCCTGGATAACTTTAGTCCTGACTGGTTAGTCTGGTTCTGGATGACTTTAGTCTTGACTGGTTAGTCTGGTTCTGGATAACTTTAGTCCAGACTGGTCCTGGATGACTTTAGTCCTGACTGGTCCTGGATGACTTTAGTCCTGACTGGTTAGTCTGGTTCTGGGTAACTTTAGTCCTGACTGGTTCTGGATGACTTTAGTCCTGACTGGTTCTGGATGACTTTAGTCCTGACTGGTTAGTCTGGTTCTGGATGACTTTAGTCCTGACTGGTTAGTCTGGTTCTGGGTAACTTTAGTCCTGACTGGTTCTGGATGACTTTAGTCCTGACTAGTTAGTCTGGTTCTGGATGACTTTAGCCCTGACTGGTTCTGGATGACTTTAGTCCTGACTGGTTCTGGATGACTTTAGTCCTGACTGGTTAGTCTGGTTCTGGGTAACTTTAGTCCTGACTAGTTAGTCTGGTTCTGGATGACTTTAGCCCTGACTGGTTCTGGATGACTTTAGTCCTGACTGGTTAGTCTGGTTCTGGGAAACTTTAGTCCTGACTTTTTCTGGATGAATTTAGTCCTGACTGGTTAGTCTGGTTCTGGGTAACTTTAGTCCTGACTGGTTAGTCTGGTTCTGGGAAACTTTAGTCCTGACTGGTTCTGGATGACTTTAGTCCTGACTGGTTAGTCTGGTTCTGGGTAACTTTAGTCCTGACTGGTTAGTCTGGTTCTGGGTAACTTTAGTCCTGACTAGTTAGTCTGGTTCTGGGTAACTTTAGTCCTGACTGGTTAGTCTAGTTCTGGGTAACTTTAATCCTGACTAGTTAGTCTGGTTCTGGATGACTTTAGTCCTGACTGGTTAGTCTGGTTCTGGGTAACTTTAGTCCTGACTAGTTAGTCTGGTTCTGGGTAACTTTAGTCCTGACTGGTTAGTCTGGTTCTGGGTAACTTTAGTCCTGACTGGTTAGTCTGGTTCTGGGTAACTTTAGTCCTGACTAGTTAGTCTGGTTCTGGGTAACTTTAGTCCTGACTGGTTAGTCTGGTTCTGGGTAACTTTAGTCCTGACTAGTTAGTCTGGTTCTGGGTAACTTTAGTCCTGACTAGTTAGTCTGGTTCTGGGTAACTTTAGTCCTGACTGGTTAGTCTGGTTCTGGGAAACTTTAGTCCTGACTAGTTAGTCTGGTTCTGGGTAACTTTAGTCCTGACTAGTTAGTCTGGTTCTGGATGACTTTAGTCCTGACTAGTTAGTCTGGTTCTGGATGACTTTAGTCCTGACTAGTTAGTCTGGTTCTGGGTAACTTTAGTCCTGACTAGTTAGTCTGGTTCTGGGTAACTTTAGTCCTGACTGGTTAGACTGGTTCTGGATGACTTTAGTCCTGACTGGTTAGTCTGGTCCTGGATGACTTTAGTCCTGACTGGTTCTGGATGACTTTAATCCTGATTGGTTCTGGATGACTTTAGTCCTGACTAGTTAGACTGGTTCTGGATGACTTTAGTCCTGACTGGTTAGTCTGGTTCTGGGTAACTTTAGTCCTGACTAGTTAGTCTGGTTCTGGATGACTTTAGTCCTGACTGGTTCTGGATGAATTTAGTCCTGACTGGTTCTGGATGACTTTAATCCTGACTGGTTCTGGATGACTTTAATCCTGACTGGTTCTGGATGACTTTAGTCCTGACTAGTTAGACTGGTTCTGGATGACTTTAGTCCTGACTGGTTAGTCTGGTTCTGGGTAACATTAGTCCTGACTAGTTAGACTGGTTCTGGGTAACTTTAGTCCTGACTGGTTAGTCTGGTTCTGGGTAACATTAGTCCTGACTAGTTAGTCTGGTTCTGGATGACTTTAGTCCTGACTGGTTAGTCTGGTTCTGGATAACTTTAGTCCTGACTAGTTAGACTGGTTCTGGATGACTTTAGTCCTGACTGGTTAGTCTGGTTCTGGATGACTTTAGTCCTGACTGGTTAGTCTGGTTCTGGGTAACTTTAGTCCTGACTAGTTAGACTGGTTCTGGGTAACTTTAGTCCTGACTGGTTAGTCTGGTTCTGGATGACTTTAGTCCTGACTGGTTCTGGATGACTTTAATCCTGACTGGTTCTGGATGACTTTAGTCCTGACTAGTTAGACTGGTTCTGGATGACTTTAGTCCTGACTGGTTAGTCTGGTTCTGGGTAACATTAGTCCTGACTAGTTAGACTGGTTCTGGGTAACTTTAGTCCTGACTGGTTAGTCTGGTTCTGGGTAACATTAGTCCTGACTAGTTAGTCTGGTTCTGGATGACTTTAGTCCTGACTGGTTAGTCTGGTTCTGGGTAACATTAGTCCTGACTAGTTAGACTGGTTCTGGGTAACTTTAGTCCTGACTGGTTAGTCTGGTTCTGGATGACTTTAGTCCTGACTGGTTAGTCTGGTTCTGGATGACTTTAGTCCTGACTAGTTAGTCTGGTTCTGGATGACTTTAGTCCTGACTGGTTAGTCTGGTTCTGGATGACTTTAGTCCTGACTAGTTAGTCTGGTTCTGGGTAACTTTAGTCCTGACTAGTTAGTCTGGTTCTGGATGACTTTAGTCTGGTTGGATGAACAGAAACTCTGGTTACCGGTGAAACTACCGGCGGCCGTGTAGCCGGTAGTTAGTTTAGGTTCTTTGTTCGTGGGCCCAGAACCCGACATGATCTGAATAATTCAGAATATCACAGAAGAACGAGCAGCCGACAGAAATAATTCAGCAGGTTCACACCTCGGTTTGTTGTTTGGAGGTTTTACGGATCAGAGCTTTAAGTGCAGAGGGAGATTCACACAGATAATGAATGGACTGTTAATGTGCTGCGACCAAGCAGCTAATGCACACGCACACACACACACACACACACACACACACACACACACACACACACACACACACACACACACACACACAGAGAGCTGGCTAATGGCTGTCACTGTTGACTGATCACAGTGATCAGGCTGCTGCAGCTCTAATTGCTACTAAACAATCTGAAAACAACCAGAGTTAGGTCTGCTAGAGGAAGAGGAAGAGGAAGAGGAAGAGGAAGTAAGGATAGGCAACTAAAGTTGATTTGATGAATTGTTTTTGGGGGGGGGGGGGGTCATGATGTATTCTGAGCTGCTTATGTACAAACGGCTCATAATTCATCAGTTTTATCTTTAAAATTTATTTAAGTTTCTCGGCCCAAACTAAACATTTTTTACGAGATCGCATTTGAACGCATCAACGATAACGTTGTAATTTATAGCCAATACCCATTTGTTTAACTGATTGGAGCTTGAACGCACCACGATGTAACTGATATTATTTAAAGAATGTACGCACGTTGGTTTTTGAGAATATCTCAAAATATCCGTTTTATTTTACTGGTGTTTTTCATTTCTCTTGTGGTCCTTGTGGGTTCAGGACAGAAACATCCGTCGCTTGGATGTTTGGAACGCTTTGAATATTTATTTCCAAGCAAATGCTACTATAATTAAAATATATATAAAAAATAAAATAGAGATGTTTGTTGGAATCGGAAGAAGAAAAGAGCATTCAAGTGAAATAAAGGAAACAAACAGCAATATAGTAGAAGGAAAAGAACCAGAAGGCCACGGATGACTCACACACACACACACACACACACACACACACACGTGAATGACAGGACTGTTGCAATGAGAGGGACAGAAAGGGAGATTACATCTAATTAACAAAGTCCAGCCAATTAACCAGCGGCCAATGACAACTGAGACACCAATCTGGACGGTAATTGGCAGCCAATACAAACGATGCAAAGGAATTTGTGTGTGTGTGTGTGTGTGTGTGTGTGTGTGTGTGTGTGTGTGTGTGTGTGTGTGTGTGTGTGTGTGTGTGTGTGTGTGTGTGTGTGTGTGTGTGTGACAGCAAGAGGGGTTAACCGGGATCAACCAGAGAGGAAATGGAAGGATCTCAACCAAAGTAAAAAACAAACATTGAACAGATGGACAAGAATAACAAGAGAGATTTGAGGATGAACAGAAAAAAATAAATAAATAAATAAATCTCCGTCGGTTTCTCACCTTGATGTCGTCCGCAGGGCACGGAGCCGTCCGATTGGCCGACGCGTCCGCCGAGGCCCCGAGGGGCTCGTGCGATTGGCCGGAGTAGAGGAGGCGGGCCTGGATGCAGCGGAGGGCGCGGAGCATCCAGCCATGTTGGCGCCGGATCTGCCGCTGGAGCTGATCCCATTGGCTGGAAACCATGTGGAGGATATCCTTCAGACCTGGAGGGCGAAGAGACGATGAAACGGAGGGCGGGGGAACCGAGGGAACCGGGGGAACCGGGGGCGACATCTGCGTCGGACCGGTCGATAAACGAGCTCGTCTTACGGTGGGGGGGGGGGGGGGGAGGTAACTTTCATTTAGAGGCGCCCCCCTGTGGACAAATACGGTAGTGCTTATCAATGAGGTCCATTGAGAAAACCGCTATTTTTATCCATTAATAACACAGCTGATTGTCGCGTGAGGCTCCGCCCAGGACCGAGCTTTAAATATGAAATAAAAACGTCCGCGTCAGTCTGTTGTTCGAACGCCTAAATGCATAAACGTATCATCGTATGATATCTTGTGAAAAGTTATTCCTTATATAATCGTTACACGTGTCAATTTCTGCTGGTTACGTAAAAATAAATTTCGGTCTTCACAGGAAACAACGATTGTGGTTTGGGTAAAAATTAACGTTAATGAAGGAGTAACAAAAACTTATATTTCTCTCTCTCTCTCTTTCTTTGTCTCTCTGGCTGCAAAAGATTTTCAAAAATATAAAAACATATTAAATATTTCTCAGCCAGTTTTATTTTATTTCTTCTGCCCGCTGGCTTTCTCTTTTCCACATCTTCGTCTCGTTCTTCGTCTTCATCTCTCCGTCCGTCTCTTTCGGCTACGTTCAAAAAACCAGTTCCCCTCTCTGAAGGTCAATCTGCTAATCCGAATATTAATAATGAATGGAACAGAGTCGGGTCTCCGTTGTGTGTGTGTGTGTGTGTGTGTGTGTGTGTGTGTGTGTGTGTACCTGATTGGTGGGAGGTGATGATGATGAGCAGGGCTCTGCCTTCCTCCATCACACTCTCCTTCAGAGCGCCGTGACCGTCCACGTTTAGCTTGAAACTCTGAAAACACACAAAGGTCGTCGTCAGCGTTCAGATATTTATCCATTAAATCCGATTGCAAAAAAAAAAATAATGAGTTCATTCAGACTGGAAGAAAAAAAAACGACATCACAGGTTTAAGACCTCCAAATAAAGTGGTTCTCATGACCGGAACTGAGGGTCTGGTCATGTGACCGCTGGTCATGTGACCGCTGGTCCCAGATCGCCGTTATTATTATTATTATTATTATTATTTTAATATATTATTACTGATGGATGTTTTAGGAAGTTGAAGAAGGTGTGATTGTAAAAAGATTCATCAGAAGACATATTTCTTCGTTCTCTATGAGGAGAGAAGAGGAGTTTAAATAGTGTGAAATATATATAAATATATATAAAATATATATAAATATATAGAGAGAGATGGATGGACGTATGAATGGATGATAAACAGATGGATGGAGGCGCTGAGCAGCCGGAGGCGGTGTTGGAAAACACTGCAGTCAGATCTGTGAACACTACAGCCTTTTCTGATCTGATCCTTGGTGTGTGTGTGCATGTACGTGTGTGTGCGTGTGCGTGTGTGTGTGTGTGTGTGTGTGTGTGTGCGTGCGTGTGTGTGTGTGTGCGTGCGTGTAAGCCTCAAGGTGCTCAGTCCTCAAGACTTAACCACTTCTGACATCCTGCTGTGCTGCCATGGGAAATGCTGCACACGCATATTCTCACACACACACACACACACTGCTCTGTGTGTGTGTGTGTGTGTGTGTGTGTGTGTGTGTCAGTGATGTTTTCCGATCAGCCTGATCTCAAGACAGAAGCATTAAATATACTTCAGAGGAGATCTCACCCGTCTGTCCCGTTAAATAAATAGAAATAAATAAAACGAACCGTTAGAAACTTTACCAGAACAAAGCGAAAGAGACAACGCGGGATTTTATTGTCTTCTGACAACAATACAACCCCCCCCCCCCCCCCCTAACCCCCCCACCTCCCCAACCCCCCCCCCCCCCCTCCCCGCTGAGCTTGTGTTGCTTTCTGATTGGTTCGCTCCACAAAGACGACGTCGTGTTTCTGAGACGGCCGGCGAGGGATCGACAGGCGGCGACATCCGTCAGCACGAGACAAGGTCACACACACACACACACACACACACACACACACACACACACACACACGTTTGGGACAAATTTAGAAAAAAAGGAAAAAGTTCCATCAGATCGATTCTTCTATTCGATTATTTGTTTGTAAAGTGATAAAACAATAAAATAGGTCGAGGTGTCCAAAGATATTAAACTTACGATAAACAACCCGCGGATGCTAAAAGTGTACGTTTGTGAAACTTTAAAATGACCTCTCAAAGGTAACTATGGTAACGAGCTGCTTATTTATTATGAAGAGTCGACATTACGACGCAGCTGTTAATATTTATTTTACTGTTAACAATTACATGACAATAATGTTAATTAATTATTATTCATGCTACGATTTATGCCGTTTTATTAATTGTAATTATTCATTTAATATAAAATATTAAGCATTTGTTTGAAAACATTTATAACACATTTTGTAAAGCGGCTTTATAAAGTTACAACTGACGATTATAATACTTATAAATATCTAAAAAACTATTTAGAGGTCGTTAAAATGTTTCTCATGGTTAATAAAGACTTTGTTGAACATATATACACTTTAAATAGATACATACTTCATACTTTATAAGGTTAACAATTAGTTTGTAAATCATCTATAAACATTATCTAAATAGTGAATTCTTTATTAATGTTTAATAATTGGTTACTGGTCCATCTATTAATGTAATTAATCATTTGGTAATAATTAAAAAATAGTAACAATAAACAGTAATTTATAAGAGTAATTATACAATAAATAATTTATAAACTACTTATTCATAATACACAAACTAATGATAAATCAAAAAAAAAAAATAATCATTAGTAAACATTAAATAACGTTGCTTTCTTTAACTTTAAACTAACAATAACTAAAGTTAAATAAAGTTAAACGGCAGGAGGGACTCGACCCCCCCCCCCCCCCCCCCCAGCAGATACGGCTCCTCACGTATTACATTTCACAGATAAAAAACAATAAAAATATCACTTCCAGAAGCAGAAAACCATCATCTTATATCTCTGTTCTCGACCTCCATGCATCATTATTATCCAAATGAAAACACGTGTCCTTCGCCGTCGTTACCGCCGCGCAAAAACGTCGTAAATTACTTAGATTCTCACGGCCGATTGAGTAATTTTACAGACTCGGCGCCGCGTAATGTTCACAGATAAGATGGTGAAGAAGGAAAAAAAAAAAATAAAGAAAAAAAATACCTCACAGCTAATAAACATAAAGTACATTTATCAGCGGCGCTAAAAACACAAGCGTGACCGCCGGCGTCTGCGGCTCGCGTTAGCGATGAATTAAGGTTCGGGGGGGGGGGGGGGGCAGATTAGCCGGGCTATCGGGAGAGCGATCGTATTTCAGACGGCTTATTCCGTTTCCTCCCGTTTAATATATGGAGAGCATAGAATCGATAAGAGCAGAACGGGCCCGGACATCAATCACGGCCGCGATAAGGCGAGCGGCGCGGCGGCGGCGCCTTTATGCGCGGCGGCAATGAGGAGGCGTGCGTATTTATGTGTCTGTGTGTGTGTGTGTGACGGACAGGAGAGGCAGAATCCACCGGGACAAGGACAGTGTGTGTGTGTGTGTGTGTGTGTGTGTGTGTGTGTGTTCATGGATGGGCTATTTAACAGAGAAGAGTCAGGCAACGTTTTCCTCCACTGAAAATTAGAGAGTTTAGTTTGTAGAAGTACAAATAACTTAACGTTTACGAGTTTATGAGTCGTGACATTTCGATACAGTTCAGCACATGAATAACTAAGAAGAAGTTTAAGTATTGTTTATATATATAAATAATGTTTTCTGATCATTTCTTCGTGCTTTGCATCCATTAATCCATAAAGACATCTTCAATCCGCTGACTGCTCATCACATGAGCATATTGATAGGGGGGGGGCGGGACCCAAACCAACACCTGGTGTCACTCAACAGGTCTCCCCCCCCCCCCCCCCCCTCCCAAAAGGGACAGCGTTGTTTAAACACTGGTGACTGCACGGCGCTTCCTGTTTGGGTTGCTCAACGGTTGAGGCGCTTCCTTTGTAAATAACAGTGCGTGGTGAAAGAGAGCCAATCTAACGCTAACGTTTACGTCGTAATGATGAATTAAAGCAACGTGTCTATTGCTGCTTTAACAAAACCGACTAGTTCACAATGGATTGTAAAAAGCTTACGAGGAGGCGGAGCCTGAGAATAGCGGGCGGACCACATGTTGCACCAGGAACCAGGAGCACAAAGTCCGGCTGGTACGACGACGTCATCACATGACCATCAATGGCAATCATTCAGTGGGAATCCACTATTTCATATGAATAAATACAAACAGACGTGAACCTCAAAATTATATTAAAAATACTTAATACCTTATATAATATATTAATTACTGTTGCAGCCGGAACCAGAACGTTTACTTGAAACGGACCCAAGCCGTGAAGCTTTTATTCTTTATAATGTTACATTTTCTTTATTAAAGAGCTGACGCGTAGCTGCTGAGTATTTTAATTACTTAAAGTATAGATGACTTAAAAGCGTATTCAGTTTCGGCGACCTAAAGCTGACGCCTCGTTGCCTGGCAACGGTTTTTAAAAAGTTATTTTCGACCCCCGAGGGATCTAAAATATTCAAAAACATAAACTTGTGTTAAAGCAAAGTATATTATGTGATGTATAATATAAAACTGTGTGTCAAATCTGCAAGTCACTATCCATCACTAGTGTTCTATAAATAGTTACAGTTAAAGTTATATCTAGTTTCAATGTTGAAAGAAACGGGTGCATTTATTTTTCTCAACAGCTGTGTCCTGTGGCCTCAAACGTTCCAACTCCCTGCGCGCACACACACACACACACACACACACACACACACACACACACACACACACGCACACACACACACGTGGGCTGCTTAAAAGCCTGCGTGATCAGATTACCTGTTAGAATTAGCATATTAGCCCGGAGCGCCGCGCGGGACGGCCTCAGAAACCCACCTAATATCATTTAGCTTTTTAGCATTAGCATATTAGCGAGGGCGCTAAGAGGTGTGCGGCGCTGATACGGATGACATTGAGGTTTGACATTGAGAGTGTGTGTTGAGCTGCGCTGATCAGAGGCTCACGCACACACACGCACACACACAGCAGACGGGATCGGGTTGATGAGACATGATCTGATCAAAGAGTCTTTGTAATAATGATGATCAAATTGTCTCCATTCAGAGAGAAACTATACGGCTGTATCCCCCGAGGTGTGTGTGTGTGTGTGTGTGTGTGTGTGTGTGTGTGTGTGTGTGCTGCCTCACCCTCCCTCTTTGCTTTCCCTCTCCCTATTTTCCTGCTTACACCTTTTATATGAAGCAATAAAACGCCATTCTCTCTCTCACTCTTCCTCCTCCCTTCTCGTATTGCATCCCTCTCTCTTTCTCCCTCTTTTCCAACAAAATGACTTCTTCAATCCTCTCCCTCCCTCTCCTTTTATCTACCATCCTCTCCGTTGTCTTTCTTGTCACCTTCGATCCCTCGTCTATTCTCCCTCCCACATAACATTTCTTCCTCTCTTCTTCTTCTCCACGCGACGAATAAACGACGCGAAAAGGCGAAACGTTGGGCTCAGAGAATACGACATATGTCTGGGGCTTTTATTGTGAAAGGTAAGAAAAACCAAAGGAGCAGATTTGATCTGCGCTGCGTTTGTCGAGGTTGAAGCGGAGTAATAAAGTTTTGACATGTCTAAAAAATATGCAAATTAATTGCAAAGTGAAACAGTGTAACAACTAGACTCAGCCGACACACACACACACACACACACACACACACACACGCACACACACACACTCCAGTCCAGTCTGTGATCAACAGTTTGTTGTTCATCCACCACAGAAGAAGAGATTCAGCTGTTTCAGAGGGTTTTCACACATAATCTGCATTTCCAGATTTAGTCAGTTTGGTGTGAGAGGGAGTTGTTGACCCCCCTCCTCTCTCCCTCTCACACCTCTTTATCTCTTTATCTCTCTCTCTCTCTCCCCCCCCCCCCCCCCCCCCCCTCATGTTGCCACCACTAGTGTGTTGCTGCTGGTAATGGGATTCAAAGGCCTGGATCGCCCATCAGACCCAATCAATAGGCCTTTCATTGGCCGCCATCTCTCAGCGCCTTACAAAGAGCAGCCTGTGTGTGTGTGCGTGTGTGTGTGTGTATGTCTGTGTGTGTGTGTGTGTTTTTGTGTCTGTGTGTGTGTGTTTGCATCCTCTCGCCTCACTGATCTCCCCGGGGTTCCGGAAAGACCTGTGCTTATTCGCTCCACGCGCCCTAAAACACACATATCGACACACACACACACACACGCGCGCGCACACACACACACACACACACACGGACACACCAGCTGGACCAAATATTCAATTGGGAGAGCAGCTCCACTCCACCCACTGCTGCCCTGGAGCTGTGTGCGTTTGTGTGTTTATGTGTTTGTTTGTGTGTGTGTGTGCGTGTGTGTGTGTGTGTGTGCGTGTGTGTGTGCGTGCGTGCGTTTGTGTGTGTGTTTGTGTGCGCAAGAGAAAGCAATATAGAGAGAAAGAGTAACAGAGTGTGTGAGAGGAATAAAGAGAAAAAAGAGACGGACAGAAGGAAAGAAAAAAGAGATGAGAGAGTGAAACAAAGAGCAACATTGTTTCTTTAAAATGACATTTGTCTGAACTACTTTGCATAACTAAAGCGAGATTAAAGTCTGGAGATATTCTGTTCTTCTTGTTGTCAACAAATGTCATGAAAACAGCAAGGAATGTATCACTAAGCGCTGTTTTTATCATTAAAACACATCAATGAGCCTCACTGTTGGTCCTTCTTCATCATCATCATCATCATCATCCAGTTATTCTGGAGATTAATCCACCGCTGAAAGTAGTCCCACACGAATGTAGTTCCTCCTGTTTTTTTGATTTAACTACAATGACCAACTGTTTCAGGAAGGTTCTTTATTTTTTATTTATTATGAAACCATATATTGTTACAAAGCTGCAACAATTATTATTTTTGTTGATTGACAAAAAAAATGAATGGGCAACTTCTTTGGTAATAAAGTCATTTTTTCAAGCTAAAAGCACAAATATTCTTCATTTTCTATTCGTCATATGTCTCTGGTAGTGAACTGTCAATCACCTTGTAGCCCCGCCCCTAAAGCATCCCCTGCTTTATGGTCTGTTTGACTCTAAATGTCCATAATTTACTAAATGAACATCACGCTGTATTGAAGAAGACTTGAAACTAGAGATTGAGACCAAAAACTAATGTTTACAATGTTTACTGAGGGAATAAATCAAGAGAAGTAGAGTCATTTATATAGACTTCTATACAACCAGAGGAGTCGCCCCCTGGTGGTCAGGAGAGAGAATGCAGCTTTAACACATGAAACATAGACTTCTATACAACCAGAGGAGTCGCCCCCTTTTGGTCAAGAGAAAGAATGCAGCTTTAACACATGAAGCATAGACTTCTATACAACCAGAGGAGTCGCCCCCTGGTGGTCAGGAGAGAGAATGCAGCTTTAACACATGAAGCATATACTTCTATACAACCAGAGGAGTCGCCCCCTTTTGGTCAGGAGAAAGAATGCAGCTTTAACACATGAAGCATAGACTTCTATACAACCAGAGGAGTCGCCCCCTGGTGGTCAGTAGAGAGAATGCAGCTTTAACACATGAAGCAAAGACTTCTATACAACCAGAGGAGTCGCCCCCTGGTGGTCAGGAGAGAGAATGCAGCTTTAACACATGAAGCATAGACTTCTATACAACCAGAGGAGTCGCCCCCTGGTGGTCAGGAGAGAGAATGCAGCTTCAGAACCGGAGGTTGCCGCCTCACTAACATAAACTGAACAGCCTGCCGTGTCAACAAAGCAAAAAGAATCTCTGATAACGACACAGAGGGAGATCAGGTAAACATTACTCCTCTTTTTGTTTACATGAACAGCTGTTTGCTGAGATATTGACGATTTGAATGTTGAATAGAAAACCTTCTACTTCAGTGTTTTATTCTTCTTCTTCTCGTCTTAAACGTGTCACTGTGATCATAATCTAGTCAGCAGTAAAAACAGATGAGTAAAATGTAACAAAACCCATTTTGTTATAAAATAAATCTCGTAATCAACAAAGAACACACACACACACACACACACACACACACACACACACACACACACACACACACACACACACACAAACAGACCCTAATAACTACAAAGCGTGAGTGTGACTATCAACGCAGACACACAAACACGGAGCCGGTTAGCTAACACGCCATCCGACGGCGGTTCAAAGTCCCGTTAGCGATGCTTTTTCATCCTCTTTTTGTTTTATTTAACGAGACGCGCCAATTAACAGCCGGGGATTCTAATTGAAGCTAACCGCCGCTAACGTTAGCACTGCTGGCACACACAACAAAGTCAACACGTGTAAACAAACCAACAAACAAACCTACAGCAGAAATTAATATTTAGATGAGACAACTTGGGGTGTGTGTGTGTGTGTGTGTGTGTGTGTGTGTGTGTGTGTGTGTGTGTGTGCTATACTGTTCTTCAGGGACGGATATGGAGATGCTGATTTGGAAATCTGTCTAGGAACATGCAAATGTATGCAAATAGCAACTGTGTGTGTGTGTGTGTGTGTGTAAAACACATGCCTACTGTTGTGCATATACGTATGTTTGCATTTGTACGCTTCTATGCAAATACAATCTGTTTGTTTGTCTTACTGTGTGTGTGTGTGTGTGCGTGTGTGTGTGTGTGTGTGTGTGCAGAAACTCAGAATCAGTTGTTTTTTACATTCATACGTGATGTCTGTGTGTGTGTGTGTGTGTGTGTGAAGCCCATATGTTTGCCATAAAGAGAGTGAGTAATCGCTAAAGTGCTTCTTGTGTGTGTGTGTGTGTGTGTGTGCGTGCGTGAGGCAGCACTCACTGTTCTATAGGCGCTCGTTGTTTTAAAGGATGTGTGTGTGTGTGTGTGTGTGTGTGTGTGTATAAATTAGAGAAACACAGGGACAGTTATTTGATTTTTTTTTTTTTTTTTAGTAGAATAAACAATTGGAAGACGGAGAGATAAATAATGGAGGGAAAAAAGAAAAAAGACGGAGGAGAGCAGATGGTGAGAAAATAACAAACATAAAATGGCAGCAGAGAGAGAGAGAGAGAGAGAGAGAGAGAGAAGGCAGAGCAGGAGGAGGAGAAAGAGATGAAAACAAATTGGAACAAAAGAAGAGAAATCAGGGTGAAAGCGGTGGAGATGAAATGGGAGTCAGTATGTGTTCCCATCATCATCATCACCATCTCCATCATCATCATCATCATCATCACCCCCATCATCATCATCATCATCATCATCATCACCACCACCACCATCATCATCGCTCTGCAGGACGCAGTAACCTTTGACCTTTGACTGCACGCTAAAAACACAACATTAAGAATCGGCTCTGAAAAGGTGAGTTTGGGGTTCTCGTCCGGCGGAGGTCGAGTGTGCGTTCGTCGTCGTCGTGCTTTGACCGACGAAGACGAACGCACCGAGTCGTGAACCAGGAAGTACAAAGAGAGCAGAACCCCACACAGGGCAGCCGAGGGGGGGGGGGGGGGGGGGGGGGGGGGGGGGGGGGGGGGCTGAACCTAACTGAGTAGTTTAGTTGTCTTAATACGTTTAATAAAAACATGCTTCCCATGTCTTCGTATTTTTAAGACTTTTGTAAGATTGATTTAAGGTTAGTGAAATATGTGTGTGTGTGTGTGTGTGTGTGTGTGTGTGTGTGTGTGAGGCACATCCATATACATGAATGCAAATACGTGTTCATACAACCGAGTGTGTAATGCGTGTATGAACATGTGGTTGTACACTCATGTACATTGACACCTAAGTGTATATGAGCTTTGACAGTGTGTGTGTGTTATTGTATTTGTATCAATGTGAGGACCGTATGTCGCTCTTCATGTTTTTAAAGGACCGCTCGAGGGATAAGACTCGTCCTTAAGGTTGAGGTAAGAATAAGAAGTTGTTTTATGTTAAAAAGGCTCCTCGGAAGTAAAAAAAAAAAAAAGAAGAAGCATAAAAGTGTGTGTGTGTGTGTTCTCACCAGGTGTGTGTCCAGGTACGCCCTCAGGCTGTCCAGCTCCTGTCTGGGCTGCGTCCAGTTGTCTGTGCTGTCCAACGACTCCTGCAGCCACGAGATGAACCCGTCCAACTGCTGCACGAAACACTGGAGAGAGAGAGGGATGGAGAGAGGGATGGAGAGAGAGAAAGAGAGAGAGGGAGAATTTAGTCAACGATTTAAAATAAATAATAAAAGCAGCATTAGTTAAAAGAAGAACCTGCTGGAGACACATGAAACAACACAGGACACACAATCACACTGCAGAGGATGGAGAGAACGAGGAGGAGGAGAAGCTGAAAGAAATCCAACAGGTTATAATAATAACAACATTGAACAGGAGAGAGAAAGCAACAGATTGGAAGGAGATGAGGATGGAGGAGAGGAGAGGAGGAGGGGAGATAATGATGAGAGGATGGAGAGGATGATGAGAGGATGATGAGAGGACGAGGTGGAGAGAGAGAGAGCGGCGCGTTTCAGAGCTGATTCCAGATGAATTAACTCGAGACCCTCAACAGGTAAAACACCCGAGGATGAACAGATGCATGATGGGAAAAAAAAGAGAGAAGGGAGGGAAATAAAGAAGGATGGTGACGAAGCAGAAAAGTGGAAACACAAACAAAGAGAGAGAGAAATAGAGGGGCAGAATAAAAAGAGAAGAAAACGAGATTATGAAAGACGAGTCAAAGAAAACAAGTGAAGATTTCTGTTTATTGACAATAAGTTTACAAACACAAATAATCAGAGACAATAAACAAAGTTCAACGACTTAATTTACAAAAACAACAAAACAATAAACAAAGAAAAGAGAGGGAACGTTAAGATATAACAAGAAAAGAAAGGAAAGAAGAAGAGATGAATGACACCGGAACATGTGTCTCCATCACAGGAGAAGAAGAAAGAAGAAGAAGAACAAGAGAAAGGAAGAGGAAGACAAACAGAGAAGAGGAAGAAGAAGTGGAAGAAGTAGAAGAGAAAGAAGAAGAACAGAAAGGAAGAGGAAGACAAACAGAGAAGAGGAAGAAGAGGAAGGAAGAAGAAGAAAGAACAAGAAGAAGAAGAAGGAAGAGGAAGACAAACAGAGAAGAGGAAGAAGAGGAAGAAAGAAGAAGAAAGAACAAGAAGAAGAAGAAGGAAGAGGAAGACAAACAGAGAAGAGGAAGAAGAAGGAGAAGAGAAAGAAGAAGTGGAAGAAGAAGAAAAGAAATACGAACAGAAAGGAAGAGGAAGACAAACAGAGAAGAGGAAGAAGAAGAAAAAGAAGAGAAAGAAGAAGTGGAAGAAGAAGAAAATGAATACGAAGAACAGAAAGGAAGAGGAAGACAAACAGAGAAAAGGAAGAAGAAGAGGAAGGAAGAAGAAGAAAAAGAAGGAATAAGAAGAGAAATGAGAAGAAAAAGAAGAAGACAAACAGAGAAGAGGAAGAAGAAGAGGAAGAAAAAGAAGAAGGAAAAAGAAAAGGAATAAGAAGAGAAATGAGAAGAAGAAGACAAACAGAGAAGAGGAAGAAGAAGAGGAAAAAAAAGAGGAAGAAAGAGGAAGAAGAGCGCTCGCTGCGAGGTGGACAGCTACTGCCACCTGCTGGCGGACACGAGCGCTTCCTGAGCTCAGAGCTGAAACTCAGGAATGTGACTTCAAGAGACGCTTCAGAGAAAGATGAACGAGCCGATTGAAAGAACACAAGACGCGGGGGAGACGCCACGTGAAATGATCAAAGAATCGATCCGTGCCTTTGAATCCACTTCACTCCTGAAGAGGAGCGCGGGAGACGGCTTAGAGGTGAAGAAGGAGGAGAAGAAAGGAGCGTTTAGACCGTCATCGGTGACGGGAAGAAGAGATAAAGTGTTGTTAGGGACGAGAACAGAGAGATTAAAGCGGTTCAACAGGAGGAGAAAACAAAGACACGCGTGGCGGACGTGTTGTTGTGCTCGTTTGTTTGTTTGCGTTCCTCTTGATCAACACTCAAAAGAAACTGGTTTCCTTGGTTAGAAAACGACTGCAAATGGACCCTCGAATGCTTCGAGAGCCGCCAATAAGACAAAGAAATACACCTTTCGCAATAAAAATGATTTCACTAATAGTAAAAATAGTATAAAATATATTAATATACACACTATTTAGTAATTATTTATATTAAGCCTGGTGCCGATTTACATAAAACTGAAGACGCACGGAAATCCATTCTTTCCAGTCGGACCTCAAACGCCCCGTGTGAATAACAAGCGTAAGTGTGACTGCAGATCGTCAAGGAGACGCCCCCCCCCCCCCCCACGCCTCGCATGCGTTCGGTTCTCCGGCTGAGAGCCAGAGGACTGAAGGAGGACTGAAGGAGGACTGAAGGAGGCGAGGAGGTAAATCTGATGGAAATTACCTGCCGCATGTGTGCATCCATCCTCTCACCTCGCCTACAGATCGCTGTGTCGAATCCGTGTGTGTGTGTGTGTGTGTGTGTTCGTATGGGGAGGATAAAGCGTGTGTGTGTGTGTGTTTGTTTGTGCACTACTAATATGATGCAGAGGTGTGTGTGTGTGTTTGTGCACTACTAATATGATGCAGAGGTGTGTGTGTGTGTTTGTGCACTACTAATATGATGCAGAGGTGTGTGTGTGTGTTTGTGCACTACTAATATGATGCAGAGGTGTGTGTGTGTGTTTGTGCACTACTAATATGATGCAGAGGTGTGTGTGTGTGTTTGTGCACTACTAATATGATGCAGAGGTGTGTGTGTGTGTGTGTGTGTGTTTGTGCACTACTAATATGATGCAGAGGTGTGTGTGTGTGTGTTTGTGCACTACTAATATGATGCAGAGGTGTGTGTGTGTGTGTGTTTGTGCACTACTAATATAATGCAGAGGTGTGTGTGTGTGTATGTGTGTGTGTGTGTGTGTGTGTGTGTGTGTGTGATGGAAACCTTGACCAATTGAGCGGCGGTATGTTAATTACAGCCGTGACCCTTAAAAAAAAAAAATGAAGAAAACATCGATACGGTTTCGTCCGTCTCTCCGCCGCTCGTTAGGGAGGAGAGGAGGAGAGATGGAAATCAAAAGTATTGATGAGACAGGAGGAGGAGAGGAGGAGGAGTCTAGGAGGAAGAGGAGGAGGAGGAGGAGGAGGAGGAGGAGAGGGGGAGTGTAGGAGGAAGAGGAGGAGGAGGAGAGGAGGAGAGGAAGAGGAGGAGGAAGAGGAGGAGGAGGAGGAAGAGGAGGAGGAAGAGAGGGGGAGTGTAGGAGGAAGAAGAGGAGAGGAGGAGTGTAGGAGGAAGAGGAGGAGGAGGAGGAGGAGGAGGAGAGGGGGAGTGTAGGAGGAAGAGGAGGAGAGGAGGAGGAAGAGGAGGAGGAGGAGAGGGGGAGTGTAGGAGGAAGAGGAGGAGGAGGAGAGAGGGAGTGTAGGAGGAGGAGGAGGAGGAGGAGGAGGAGTGGGGGAGTGTAGGAGGAAGAGGAGGAGGAAAGGGGGAGTGTAGGAGGAAGAGGAGGAGGAGGAGAGGGGGAGTGTAGGAGGAGGAGGAGGAGTGTAGGAGGAAGAGGAGGAGGAGGAGGAGAGGGGGAGTGTAGGAGGAAGAGGAGGAGGAGGAGTGTAGGAGGAAGAGGAGAAAAGGTAAGAAGAGAGCAAGAGGAAAATAAAAGAGAAAAAGGAGGAAAAACAAATGGAACGGAAAGGAAAGAAAAAGAAACACTGGATCGGGGAAAAGGAAGGAAGGAGGAAGTAAGGAAGGAAGGAAGGAAGGAAGGAAGGAAGGAAGGAAGGAAGGAAGGAAGGAAGGAAGGAAGGAAGGAAGGAAGGAAGGAAGGAAGGAAGGAAGGAAGGAAGAAAGGCAGGAAGGAAGGAAGGAAGGAAGAAGGAAGAAGGAAGGAAGGAAGAAGGAAGAAGGAAGGAAGGAAGGAAGGCAACGACGGAAAGCAGATTAGGAAGGAGAGAAGGAAAAGGAAAGGGAGCTTTTGAGGAAACTCAAAGAAAAATAAATAAGAATCGAAGAAAAAAGGAAACGGGAAAAGAAGGGAGAGAGCGTGAAGCAGTAAAGGTGAAGAGGTTAAACAGGAGAACGAGGGAGGAGAAGAGGAGGAAGAGGACGGGTTGGATGTCTATCGACCAGCATGCACTGGGGCTGCTTTGAAGCCTCTAAACCCGCGAGGCCCCCTGAGGGGCGGCGAGGCCTTCTGGGAGTCCCGATCCTCTTGATATCCACTTCATCTCGTCTCGTCCCCCCCCCCCCCCCCCCCCCCCGTGGCTCCGCCTCCTCGCCGCCGGGTAATTAACCGCTCGGCTGACGGCGCTCCGTGAAGGACGACGACGATCGCTTTGGACGACGGGCGCCGCGGTTACCGCGGTAACCGGTTTATTCTATACCACGGTGGCGAGAGGTCGACCGAACGCGATGTTGCTCTGCGATGATGATGAAGAGGAGGAAGAGGAAGCACCCGCTCTCCTTGTTGTGGGTTCAGAGGATTTATCACGTTAAGATTAAGAATATTTATATCTTTATATTTATCTTTATCTGCTTTATTTAAAACGTTATCGTTGCTTTTCATATTATTAACTGATTAATTATTATATAATACTAAAGTTAAAGCAGCTTGACAAGGATATGCAAATTCTACGTTTGGTCTCTGCTGGATCTGGGTCTGTCAACGGTGGACTGGTCTCTACTGGATCTAGGTCTAGTCCACGGTGGACTGGTCTCTACTGGATCTGGGTCTAGTCCACGGTGGACTGGTCTCTACTGGATCTGGGTCTGTCCACGGTGGACTGGTTTCTACTGGATCTGGGTCTGTCCACGGTGGACCGGTTTCTACTGGATCTGGGTCTGTCAACGGTGGACTGGTCTCTACTGGATCTGGGTCTGTCAACGGTGGACTGGTCTCTACTGGATCTGGGTCTGTCCACGGTGGACTGGTCTCTGTTGGAGCCTGAGCTGAAGGAGGTTCTGGTGAACCTGCATGGTGTCATCTGGTTTCACCAGAATCTGACCCGGTGGCTCCGATGAGGAGCTTTAAGAAGAACTCTAGAACCAGACCACCTTCTCTCTGAGGGTCTGTTTACTGATGGAGGTCTATAGAGGACCAGGACTCCACTGAGGTCACATAGAGGATCAGGACTACACTGAGCTGGGACTGGATCAGCTTGTTCCAGTCTGCGCGGCTCGAGGAGAACAGCAGGTTTTGCTTTTGGAGGTTCGAGGTGAAAGTGAAGACCAGAACCGACATTTTAAAATAAATGAGTTGAGGATCGAGGTTCAAAAGAGTTTGATTATAAATTCATTAAAAATTATCTGTAATAGAAAACATGGAACCAGCTCCCTAAAAAACACATTTATACTTCCTGCTTTCAGTTAAATTTATTTATTCATAATCACGAAACTTTAACTTGCTTCTCGTGAAAAACTCAGAAGGAAGGAAAGGAAAGAGAGAGATGAGTGTGAAGTGCAAAGATGGAGAGAAATAAATAAAAGAGAGAGGAGGGAGACGAGGCCGTCCTGTCACACCTGACTGCGCCCCTGAGATCGTCCCCGGGAGACCCCGCCGCCACCAGCTGTCTGTTGTTGCCGTGGGGGAAAAAAAAAATCGCCTCTGCGATGTTTAACATATTAATGTGGACTGTATACACACACACACACACGCACACACACACACACACGTGTGTGTGCGTGTGTGCGTGTGTGTGTGTGTGTGTGTGTGTGTGTGGACATAAATGTGTATATTTGGGAGTTGAAGGTATGTTTTATGTGAGCTTTGTTCATATTTCTATCAGATGTGAGCGGGTTCATCGTCCACGTTGAGCTTTTACCTCGTCCTCAACCTGTTTGTTTATCTATAGAAACACAAGAGAAGAGAATAACACCCCCCCTCCCCCTCCCCCTCCTCCCCCTCCTCTCTTATTTTCCTCTCTGCTGTCAGTGGGTCGTCCCGCCCCCCCCCCACCCCCCCCCCCCCCCGCCGGGCCAATCAGACGAGTGTTGATCCGAGTCTGTTGTCTGTCTCCCACTGCTCTCGGATAGGCCGGCGTGCCGCAGAGCCGCCAAAACACACACACACACACACACACACACACACACGCACACACACACACACACACACACACACACACACACACACACACACACAGGCTGCCGGCCCAGACAGCACACACACATACGACGTGATCACATGACGCGTGGGACACTTATCTACCCGATGGACTCGCTCTCTCTCGTTTGGTTTTCGAGACATCGCGGTGCACCTCAGGGGCCACGTCCCATACAGCTCAATTAGGGAACTTTTTGGGTTGAGCTGTATGTTTATTTCCTTGCGTGAGGCCTCGTTAAATTTGATGAGAAACAAGGTGGACGCAGAGAGGAGCAGGAGGAGGAGGTCAAGGTCAGAGGAGGGCGAAGGAGTGTCGAGGTCAAATATTCATGTCCAACGGCGGCGCGAAGAAAGAACGAGTCGAGAAATACTGCGAAAACAAAAAGTTATGTTTCATGAAGCGTGTTCGGAAAGTTGAACAAGAAGACGGTGCAACGAAGCATAGACTTCTATACAACCAGAGGAGTCGCCCCCTGGTGGTCAGGAGAGAGAATGCAGCTTTAACACATGAAGCATAGACTTCTATACAACCAGAGGAGTCGCCCCCTGGTGGTCAGGAGAGAGAATGCAGCTTTAACACATGAAGCATAGACTTCTATACAACCAGAGGAGTCGTCCCCTGGTGGTAAGGAGAGAGAATGCAGCTTTAACACATGAAGCATAGACTTCTATACAACCAGAGGAGTCACCCCCTGGTGGTCAGGAGAGAGAATGCAGCTTTAACACATGAAGCATAGACTTCTATACAACCAGAGGAGTCACCCCCTGGTGGCCAGTAGAGAGAATGCAGCTTTAACACATGAAGCATAGACTTCTATACAACCAGAGGAGTCGCCCCCTGGTGGTCAGTAGAGAGAATGCAGCTTTAACACATGAAGCATAGACTTCTATACAACCAGAGAAGTCGCCCCCTGGTGGTCAGTAGAGAGAATGCAGCTTTAACACATGAAGCATAGACTTCTATACAACCAGAGGAGTCTGGAGCCCTGGTGGTCAGGAGAGAGAATGCAGCTTTAACTCATGAAGCATAGACTTCTATACAACCAGAGGAGTCGCCCCCTGGTGGTCAGGAGAGAGAATGCAGCTTTAACACATGAAGCATAGACTTCTATACAACCAGAGGAGTTGTTTTATCTGTCAAGACCAAAACATATCTGCATAGTTCGATACCCTTTAAAGAGAAATGTAACACCGTGACACGCTTAAAAAAAAAAAAAAAAAAAGATTTTAAATATAGCGCCGTTTCCTGATTTCCTCTCGACTATTCTTCGGTGAATATATTTACAGTGGCGATAAGATGAGATTGAGTTCAGTCGAACAGCCGAATCAAGTCCGTGTCGGGCTTCATTTCCGGTTTATTCTATTTTCTACCGGCCGACGCAGACGCGGTTCAGATATGAGGTTCTCCTCTGATCAAATCCACTCCGACAACAAACACGGCCGAGTCCGCCTCCCTCGAGGTAACGACGCTTCCTGGACAGATTTGATTCATTTCTGCTCCGACAGTGATCTCTCTCTCTCTCTCTTTCTCTCTCTTTCTCTCTCTCTCTCTCTCCTCCTCTCTCTCTCTCTCTTCCCTGGACGGATGATTTTATTCTCCTCTGCTGTATTCAGTGGAGACTCTCCGCGGAGAGGCAGAATGTCATCCTCCACACTGAGACTCTTCTCTTCACTTCCTCAATTAGGCAGCTCATCCATCGCCATGATTACATGCTGCTAATTAAGCCGCTAATCAGCTAATTACCCAGGAGCAGAGGGGAACGACGAGTGTGTGTGCGCGCGCGTGTGTGTGTGTGTGTGTGTGGTTAACACGAGGTGTCATGTGAGAGCCAGCAGAGCATAATTTTTATTGCGTTTTGT
Organism: Cyclopterus lumpus; assembly: GCF_009769545.1. NCBI lineage: Eukaryota > Metazoa > Chordata > Actinopteri > Perciformes > Cyclopteridae > Cyclopterus > Cyclopterus lumpus. The sequence continues at coordinate 21,217,738 of NC_046987.1, forward strand.
TTTATATTTCAGGACTTTTGGATGTTTTTTTTGTGTAATCTTTTGGGCATAAATATGTTTTACGAGACGTCAATTAAAAGAGTCTTTTTTTTTTTTTTCAGGGTTTCTGCAACACGCGTTCCCTCGAATCCAGACTCCACACACACTTCACATGCCGGCATTGTGCCGGAGCTATACGTGAGCCAGAGGGGGGGAGGGGGGGGGGGGCGAGGATTATGGATGCCGATTGCGCGTGAGGCGTTCAGGGACACAGCCGCGAGGGGCGAGAGCAAAGATGTCTGCCGGCGTCCGAATAATCAGAGACTCTTTTGGAACCCCGAGATGTTTCTGCAGGACGTGATGTCTGATGTTAGAAAAGAGGCCTTTACATGAAAATTATTTTATTGCGATGAGTTATAATCGTGTTATAAACGTCTTTTACTGAATCGTGTGAAGAAATATGGTGAAGATTCTCTGCGTTTCTGCTCTATAGTTGTAAATGAGTAACGATTAGTGAAGAGATCACATTAACCTGTGACGCTAGTTATGTTATAATGTCCTCTCTGTTTATGTTGTTCATGCTTTTATTGTTTCTGTTTTTTTAAGTACCTTAAGTACCTTTTAAAGCGCTGTACGTGTATAATTATTATTATTAAAAACATAAAATGTTCATACTTAAAATATACTTGTATGGCTTTTGTATTACGGTTTCTTTATGCGCTTCAATTATTGTTTTTGGACGTTTTATCACCCGTCAGCCAATCGGTGTCCATGATGTCATAAATGTGGGCGTGGCTAAATAAATTACAAAAAAGCAATCTGATTTGAAGACGATTCAAAAACAGCATCGTCGTTATTAAACGGGAGCAATAACTCTCAATGAGGCGCTTTTGATATTTTAATAAATAATTGATTAAACTCGGCCCGCTTCCTTTATTTTTAACAGGAAGTGATTAGATTGTCTTTTTAAAAAAAAAAACGACGTGAGAACGAGCGGCGGACAACTTTTGACATTTCATCAGTCAAATCATCATCAATTATGAATATCAATGCGATTTTGAATGTGAGACCACCGGAGGACGGGTGGTTTGACGAGGGGATCAAACTCACGACCTTCTGGGTCACCGCCCCCCCCCCCCCTCCCCTCAGCTCCAAGGACGTCCACTCAGATCCTCAGATTGATCGTGGCGTCCTCACCGATAATCTTATTGCAGCGCTGTGATTCTGTCTGACCTAATAAATCAGATATGCAAAGTGGAGCGCTGCTCGGGGAGTAAAGAATATTCAGAATTAAGAATATTAAGGCAATAAAAGAAAAAGAGAGAGAGAGAGAGAGAGAGAAATAAACCTGAATAAAATAAAACAGTGAAATATAAAATTAAGAGGAGCTTCTTTATGGCGCTAATTAAAAAGGAGCGGCCACGAGGACGACGGATCCCCAGAGCTATTGACATTTCGCCATATTCAATATGACAGATATGACTGATTAGTTCACCGGGCAGCCTCATCAATAATCCGCCCGCCAATCAAACGTGACCTTTAAGAAGGGGAGGTGATGAATTAACGTGGGGCTTACGGGACGATCCGATACCAGCCCCTCCAATCCATCACGGGGGGGGGGGGGGGGGGGGGCATCGTGGAGGTACGGTTAACGTTTTGTTGAAGAGAAAAGTGCTGCTGACACACTTTGGAGACAGAGAGACAGACAGACAGAGAGACAGACAGACAGACAGACAGACAGAGAGACAGACAGACAGACAGAGAGACAGAGAGACAGAGAGACAGACAAACAGACAGACAGAGAGAAAGACAGACAGACAGACACAGACACAGACAGACAGACAGACAGACAGAGAGACACAGACAGACAGACACAGACAGACACAGACAGACAGACAGACAGACAGAGAGAGACAGAGAGACAGACAGACAGACAGCCAGACAGACAGAGAGAGACAGACAGACAGAGAGAGACAGACAGACAGAGAGACAGACAGACAGACAGAGAGACAGAGAGACAGACAGACAGACAGACAGAGAGACAGACAGACAGACAGACATACAGACAGACAGATAGAGAGACAGACAGACAGACAGACAGACAGTAGAGACAGAGAGAGAGACAGACAGACAGAGAGACAGACAGACAGACAGGACAGACAGACAGGTCTACCGCCCGTACCTCTATCTTCCTCCAGATGTCCGGGTCGTTGTCCTGACTCTGAATGTCCTCCAGCAGCTGCTGCACGAGGGTCGCACCTCCGCGCGCGTCCACCGGGGGCGCCGGCGCCGCCGCCACCGCGCGGCGATCCGCGGACCTCCGCCCGTCGTCGTCTTCGGACTGCAGGCCGCTCAACGGACCGGACTCCATGCTCTCGTCCAACGAGGGAGCAAAGTCGCTGGAGGAGGTGGAGCTGAAGCGGCTGACCAGGTTTCGTCTGTAAGGAAGCTGAAGGGGGGAGGGAGGGGGGGGGGGGGGGGGGGGGGGGTGTCCATGAGAATATGTTCTGGATCGAGAAACGTTCTCCAGCATTTAAGGAGAAACATCGAGTTGATGTACCAGCGGGGGCAGAAGACAAGGCACGTCGTCCCCGGCGTCCCAGTCTGTCAAATCCCAGTCGTCCACATCCTGCAAAGCCTCCTGGGTAGAGTCGCAGTCGCCGGGCCTCTGCAGTGGACAAAGAACCAAACGAGAACACCGTCGTCATCATCATCATCATCATCATCATCGGCATCGAGCGTCCACGTTTCCTCGCCGAGCTCACCAGAGGGACGGACTGGGCCAGGCTCTCCAGCTTCATGGCGAGCAGCTCCGTCTTACGCAGCTGAGCGGGGAGGGCGAGGAACTCCTCCGACCCGTACCAGTGCTCCCGGTCCGGGCTGGCTCCGGGGGAACCCTGGGCGCCCTGACGGGAGGAGGAGGAGGAGATCCGATTCAAAACGTCACTAATACGTGGAATTATCCATTATTATCAAAAGCCTCCATCCCATAATTCTTCCTATATTTAGAGAAATTAGGAAGCAGCATTAAGACCATAACTGAATAGCATAACTTGGGATCCTCTTCTCTTAATAATTATATTCCTTCTTTTGGTAAATTATCACTTTTACATTTTACAGAGCGAAGGAAACTATTTATAGAGGAAATTTGTTTATTATTTTGCCGTTTTGTTTTGTTTGTGTGAGGGGGGGAGGGGGGGGGGGGGGGTCGGCTTGTGTACTTATACATACGCGTGTGCTTTTTGTGTATGAACATTGCGTAACATGCACATGTGTTTATACAACACAATGTAAAATTGGGTTTCATGTCCAATGACGTTCCAAAAAAAAGAAGAAACCTTGACACACGTTATTCATATTCAGAAGTGCTTTATGGATCGTCGATGTGCGGCACGTTTTAAGTCGATTGTGATTTTATGAAAGAGAAACGGTTTAATTTATCCGATCATATTTTTTGGGAGACAATATTTGTATTTGTACGGAGCTTTAAAATGTAATGAAAGGCTCTTTACGTGGTAACAACAGGAACAGTAAAAGCAATAACAATATAAACAAAGAGATAGTTAATTTAAATTTTTTTTTTTAAAACAAGCATTAAATAACTCGCATCACAGGTTACAAATATATTTCGGTAATTTACGTGAGTTTGCGTATTTTTAATAAAATAAATACATAGATGAGGTCACTTGTGGATTGTAACGCAGACCGAGTTTGTGAAAACATTCTTGCGTAATACCCGCTCACCTTCTGGTGGCGCCTCACGATCCAGACCGCCGTCTTGCCGGGTCGCGGTCGGGGGTCGGACTCCTCTCCGGACGCCTCCAGGTCTGAGGAGAGGAACTGCTCCCTCAACGGGGAGGGCGCCGAGGAGTCGGAGTCGCCCCCCCCACTGTGTGCTCGGGTCTCCCTCCGGGTCCTCATCCGTCTGGTTGTGTCATCCGGAGACGCCGGGTCTCGGAGAGGCGGGGGGGCGCCGGCGGTCTTGGAGCTCAAGTGGTTTCTCTGGAGGTTCCGTCCGTTCATGATCTGGGGAGTCAGAAGACAAGTTGAGCTCCTCGACTTCATGCACACAAACGTTTTCTTTCTTCGTGAAATGACTACAAACCTGCAGACTCTCGTAGGACTGTGAAACGTGTTCCGGGTAAACCGGGTCCAGCTCCAACCAGAACTTGGAGCGGTCCGGAGGATCCATGAGGGACGGGGTGCTCCGACTCAGCTCGGCCTGGAACTGGAGCCCCCCCGGACCGTCCCTCGAGTCCTCCGCCCTGGTCGGCCCGTCCGAGAACAGAGCGGCTCTCTTGGGAAGCGACGGCTCCGTGGGCGACGCCTCGGCGCTGTGGCTCGCGCCCTGCAGGGGGCGCTTCGCGCTCTCACCGGGGTTGTCGGGCGTGCCGCACTGCATCGTGGGTAGCATCGCCGAGGGAGAGCGGTTGAGGTTGGTGGCGAGTTCGGGTAAACTGCTGTGGTGCTCGTGGTTTGAGAGGCGGATTCCTTCGCCCTTCTCTGATCCCGGCTCCGGATTTGGGCCTTCGAGCTCGCGGGAGGCCTCGTCCTCGTCCTCGTCGGCGTCCTCGTCCTCGTCCACGCGCTCGTATCCCGGCGCCTCGGCCTCGTCACCGGGGCTGTAGTCACTCAGCTCGAAGGCGGTGATGCCGCAGTCCAGAGAGAAGTAGTCCTGGCTGCAGCGGATGGTCAGCTGGCCGCAGTCGTCCACCTCCGTCAGAGCGTCCAGGCGAGTCTGCGGAGCGAGAATTATTCATGTCAAATAAAAACCATATTTAACGACTTCGCAGACTCACGTGGTCACCGGTGACCTCACGAGACCGAGGTCGTCACCTGGTGCTGGTCCTGGCTGAAGGCCTGCAGGATGTCGGTCTGCCGGGTGTAGTTTCCGTTGGAGTCCTGTAGGCCCTGCAGCAGCCGCTCCTTCAGGACCAGAACCGAGACCCTCAGCTGGTGCCACAGCAGCTGCACCGTCCTGGACCACGAGAGGGGGAAACACCAGCTACTAATACATTCGATGTCAAACAGGACTAAACAAAAGCATTTTAATAAATAATATTTTTTCGATTTATTCTATATTTCATGACTTTTCTTTGACGGCAAAAAATAATAATTCTTTCTTCCTATTTCTTAACTAATAATGTAGTAAACTCGTGAAATACTTTGTTACATGTTGTTGGAGGTGTAGTAAAAGCTTTGGAGTTGATATAAATGTACAGGATCTCTAGACTGTGAAAGACTGTTGACTTTTTATTAATATACAAAACAATTTTTTATTAATGATCAAAACAATGTCTTAATGGTCAGTTTGGTTTTTTTCCCCTTATTTTTGTATTCATTTTATTGTATTATTATTTAATTTTATATTTATTTATTTATTGGAATTATATTGAAATACCTGTATGTATTTGTTTTATTATTTTAAATATGTTTATTTTATATTTAATTTTATGAGGTGATGGTTGACCAGCATCAGGGGTTGTTTTCTTTTTTTGTAATTTTCTAATGGAGTTGTGAACCTTTCCACTATTTGTAGTTTATTTTCATTGTACACACACATCAATAAAGTGTTGAAGCAAAAATACACAAAACAATAAAGAACAAGTAGTTTTAATCCATGTTTCTCGCATAAAGAAGTCAAAGAGAAGTAACACCAGAAATATAAATATATAAATATACGATAACTTCATATCTCATATCTGGTGAGGACTCACCTGATGTCAACGATGATGTTGACGGAGTAGGACAACAGTTTCAGGGAGAACTCGGTCTCCAGCAGGGCGTGGATCTGCTCCACATGGTCCGAGATGTCCTCACAGACGTCCTAAAGTCACACACACACACACACACACACACACACACACACACACACACAC
>NC_046987.1:21228595-21258595 GCF_009769545.1 Cyclopterus lumpus
GTTTAATGAAGAGGAGCTGATGGTTTAAACTGGTTTAATGAAGAGGAGCGGAGGGTTTAAACTGGTTTAACAAAGAGGAGCGGAGGGTTTAAACTGGTTTAACAAAGAGGAGCGGAGGGTTTAAACTGGTTTAACAAAGAGGAGCGGAGGGTTTAAACTGGTTTAATAAAGAGGAGCGGAGGGTTTAAACTGGTTTAACAAAGAGGAGCGGAGGGTTTGAACTGGTTTAATAAAGAAGAGCGGAGGGTTTAAACTGGTTTAATAAAGAGGAGCGGAGGGTTTAAACTGGTTTAATAAAGAGGAGCGGAGGGTTTAAACTGGTTTAATAAAGAGGAGCGGAGGGTTTAAACTGGTTTAATAAAGAGGAGCGGAGGGTTTAAACTGGTTTAACAAAGAGGAGCAGAGGGTTTAAACTGGTTTAACAAAGAGGAGCGGAGGGTTTAAACTGGTTTAACAAAGAGGAGCGGAGGGTTTAAACTGGTTTAATAAAGAGGAGCGGAGGGTTTAAACTGGTTTAATAAAGAGGAGCGGAGGGTTTGAACTGGTTTAATAAAGAGGAGCGGAGGGTTTAAACTGGTTTAACAAAGAGGAGCGGAGGGTTTAAACTGGTTTAACAAAGAGGAGCGGAGGGTTTAAACTGGTTTAATAAAGAGGAGCGGAGGGTTTAAACTGGTTTAATAAAGAGGAGCGGAGGGTTTAAACTGGTTTAACAAAGAGGAGCGGAGGGTTTAAACTGGTTTAATAAAGAGGAGCGGAGGGTTTAAACTGGTTTAACAAAGAGGAGCGGAGGGTTTAAACCGGTTCAACAAAGAGGAGCGGAGGGTTTAAACTGGTTTAATAAAGAGGAGCGGAGGGTTTAAACTGGTTTAATAAAGAGGAGCGGAGGGTTTAAACTGGTTTAATAAAGAGGAGCAGAGGGTTTAAACTGGTTTAATAAAGAGGAGCAGAGGGTTTAAACTGGTTTAATGAAAACAAAGAGGAGCGGAGGGTTTAAACCGGTTTAACAAAGAGAAGCGGAGGGTTTAAACCGGTTTAACAAAGAGGAGCAGAGGGTTTAAACTGGTTTAATAAAGAGGAGCAGAGGGTTTAAACTGGTTTAATAAAGAGGAGCAGAGGGTTTAAACTGGTTTAATAAAGAGGAGCAGAGGGTTTAAACTGGTTTAACAAAGAGGAGCAGAGGGTTTAAACTGGTTTAATAAAGAGGAGCAGAGGGTTTAAACTGGTTTAATAAAACAAAGAGGAGCGGAGGGTTTAAACTGGTTTAATAAAGAGGAGCAGAGGGTTTAAACTGGTTTAATAAAGAGGAGCAGAGGGTTTAAACTGGTTTAACAAAGAGGAGCGGAGGGTTTAAACTGGTTTAATAAAGAGGAGCAGAGGGTTTAAACTGGTTTAATAAAACAAAGAGGAGCGGAGGGTTTAAACTGGTTTAATAAAGAGGAGCAGAGGGTTTAAACTGGTTTAATAAAACAAAGAGGAGCGGAGGGTTTAAACTGGTTTAACACAGAGGAATGGCGGGTTTAAACTGGTTTAATAAAGAGGAGCGGAGGGTTTAAACTGGTTTAATACAACAAAGAGGAGCGGTGGGTTTGAACTGGTTTAATAAAGAGGAGCAGAGGGTTTAAACTGGTTTAATAAAGAGGAGCGGAGGGTTTGAACTGGTTTAACAAAGAGGAGCGGAGGGTTTAAACTGGTTTAATAAAGAGGAGCGGAGGGTTTAAACTGGTTTAATAAAGAGGAGCGGAGGGTTTAAACTGGTTTAATAAAACAAAAAAGAGCTGATGGTTTAAACTGGTTTAATAAAACAAAGTCTCGTTTTCTAAATTAAAAGGGCATAAAAAGATTATTTTATATTGTCCGACTGGAGGGAAGCGACCAGGAAGCAGGAGCTGGTTTCCTGTCTCCTCCTCTTCTTCTTCTTTGGTTTCTCTTCTTCTACATGTCACGATCCTCCTCCTCGGTTTAAACTCACAGTAAAACTTTCTTTCTTTGACCCCCCAAAACAAAAAGTGTGTGGAGAAAAAAAAAAAAAAAAAGGTCCGTTAAAGGTCGATTAAATGCAATTAAATGCAATTAAATGCAATTAAATGCAACTCCACAAACATCACAGATCTTCTTTGTGACATTTTAAAATCCTGGAATATTCAAATAACTTTGTCACAGGATTATTTTTTCACGTAAAACAATTTAAAAGCTTCTTCGGACGCCGTTAACCGGCACAAACTTCCTGCACGCTCGTCCTCTCGTGGGATTTTAAAACAGCAGGACGACGACTTCCTGAGACGTGGATACATTTCTGATTTCTAAAAAAAGATTTAAACAAAGCTCACAGACCGACGGTTGCTGACCTCTTCATCCACACGAAGGGGGGAACTTTTCAACGCCGGCGGGTCGGAGGTTTCTTACCTTCTCGCCGCTTCTGTCCGGATCAATAATTCACAAAAACTCAAATCCCTCAAGTCCACAAACGAAATATGAGTTTCAAATAAGAAAGTTAAAGTTGAATCTGCACTCGGAGCTGCAAACACACTCGGCTGCTCCCATGTTGGAAACGGTGACAGACTGACGCGCCAGCAGAGTGTGTGTGTGTGTGTGTGTGTGTGTGTGTGTGTAGGGTGGGTGACAACAGTTGGGGTGGTTATTTTAGGACCAACCTTACCACCCACCCCTCTCAACACACACACACACACACAGACCTGCATGTTAATGTGTTAACATTAAGTCTGGATGAGCGTCCGAGTGACTTTTACATGAAAGTCACTACATTAGACTCCGGGGGGGTCAAAGGTCGGACCGTAACATTCAAGGATCTCTTTGAACAAGTCAGAACCGAACGTATGAGCTGCAGCAGCGTCGTATAAAAACTGATGCACAAACAAGATAATAAACGTTTTAATAAAGCGAAAGAGTCACATTTAAGTGAAGTATTAATCTGCTCGTAGTTATAACTTTTATTTATAACGACTGTATCCAGCGAAACGCTTCACACACACACACACACACACACACACACAACGTGTGAGGGAAAGGACGACTTCCTGTTCCACGCTTTCAGAAACGTGGACATTAACGACAAAGACACAAATATACGTGCCGAGAAAGACTTTTATCTTTAGAATTTCAACGCGTGAATACATAAAACCACGTGACAAATATCTATGCATCTATTCATTCATTCAAAGACAATATAACAATCTAAAAACACACTTTTGTTCTTTTAACCGACATCTTTTCACACGGAGAAACGTTCAGTCTCTCTCACACACACACACACACACACTCTCTCTGCAACAGCTGTCAATTGGGACACTTGTGAGGGGGAAGGACGAGAGAGAGAGAGAGAGAGAAGAAAAACTCATAATAAATGTCCAGCTTGGAAAGCAGACCTGCAGGTGTTTTAATAATTCTGTGTAAAACATACACGGCGATGAGACACGAGGCCTAACTCGGTTCACTGAAACCCGACTCGGCGTCAGCGTGCTCTCGAACACACGTACAGGACGCGCTCGGTTTCACCGCAGCTGTGTGAACGTAAACATAAACACACACACACACACACACACACACACAGCGCATGTCGAGTCAATGCAGCAAACTGCTCACAGGAGAAAACCACTTTTAAAATGCTCGAGTTTGGATGGGCTGGTGCTACGCTACGCTACGCTACGCTACGCTACGCTACGCTACGCTAACATGTAGCTGCTCACAGTCTGCGGTTCATACATTTATAGATGTGCACAGAGTTTCGTTGGCTCTCTGTTCCCGACGTGAGGCTTTTATCATATTTAAACCGTAAACTTTGAAATATTACATGTTTTTAAAACTGAAAGATCAGTCAGATGTTTGTTGGAAAATGTCACAATTAGCATTTGAATTTCTCGAGTTAAAAGAGTTCATCCGTGATTCGCGGGGCATCAGATATCACGAGAGCGGCGTGGAGGGATAAAGAGATGGCGTGTAAAGTTCAGAGAGGGGAACTTGGTGAACCTGCGACTCTTCGTTTCCTACTTTCCTCGCCTCCTTACTTCCTTCCCTCCCTCCCTCCTCACATGCATATCTTTCCCAGCTCCCAGAATTCCTGGCGCGGGGGGGGGGGGGGGGGGGGGGGCATCAGGACGGTGACATCAGGAGGCAGAAATACCCCCGACAGCTGGGAGACGGCGTCGTTTAAATAAAGCTCGGAGGGTTTTGAATCAGATCCTCGTCCACCAAGCTGATCGTGTTCTCAGTGGAGAAACTTCTTTAAAAATGATGATGAGACAGAAACTCGTATTCATAACTTTAGAGTTGAGGGCAGAAAACTAACTTGTCAAGTAACTTTTCTTACTTCAGTATTCAAACTAGAGATTGAGACCAAAAACTCATGTTTACAATGTTTACTGAGGGAATACATCAAGAGAAGTAGAGTCATTTATATAGACTTCTATACAACCAGAGGAGTCGCCCCCTGGTGGTCAGGAGAGAGAATGCAGCTTTAACACATGAAGCATAGACTTCTATACAACCAGAGGAGTCGCCCCCTGGTGGTAAGGAGAGAGAATGCAGCTTTAACACATGAAGCATAGACTTCTATACAACCAGAGGAGTCGCCCCCTGGTGGTCAGGAGAGAGAATGCAGCTTTAACACATGAAGCATAGACTTCTATACAACCAGAGGAGTCGCCCCCTGGTGGTAAGGAGAGAGAATGCAGCTTTAACACATGAAGCATAGACTTCTATACAACCAGAGGAGTCGCCCCCTGGTGGTCAGGAGAGAGAATGCAGCTTCAACACATGAAGCATAGACTTCTATACAACCAGAGGAGTCGCCCCCTGGTGGTCAGGAGAGAGAATGCAGCTTCAACACATGAAGCATAGACTTCTATACAACCAAAGGAGTCGCCCCCTGGTGGTCAGGAGAGAGAATGCAGCTTTAACACATGAAGCATAGACTTCTATACAACCAGAGGAGTCGCCCCCTGGTGGTCAGGAGAGATAATGCAGCTTTAACACATGAAGCATAGACTTCTATACAACCAGAGGAGTCGCCCCCTGGTGGTCAGGAGAGAGAATACAGCTTTAACACATGAAGCATAGACTTCTATACAACCAGAGGAGTCGCCCCCTGGTGGTCAGGAGAGAGAATGCAGCTTTAACACATGAAGCATAGACTTCTATACAACCAGAGGAGTCGCCCCCTGGTGGTCAGTAGAGAGAATGCAGCTTTAACACATGAAGCATAGACTTCACTCGGCAGTTATAACGAGCAGATGTTCACAGGACTTTGAAAACTGAGGAGTAACTTTTTCGTGACATGTCGTGTGAACTCTATCTGCTAATATAAAATACAGAATGTGATTTCACGAAAAACCTCCAATGCACTTTATGACATGATTAAGTTGCAGACTGAATCGATAAAAATACTGCTGCATCCGTGTCCACTGATTAAACGTGTGTGTGTGTGTGTGTGTGTGTGTGTGTGTGTGTGTGTGTGTGTGCGTGTGTGTGTGTGTGTGTGTGTGTGTGTGTAGCCTCTCCCTCTCAGCAGCACAGGACATTTTCCACGCAGCTGTTACACAGCGCCTGCAGCCGGATGCCAAGGATGGCTAAGAAGGCTGGCATAACACACACACACACACACACACACACACACACACACACACACACAGTGGTTGCATCACTATAATCATGTCCAACAGTCACTCCCTGGCAAGGTCAGGTTAGAGGAAAATGCCCTGCAGGCAAACGCATTACAAACATGAGAGCGGGGAGAAGAAAGGGGGGATAAGGATAAAAGAGAGAATATGGTTTCAAACAGCGGTCTGACGACGCGTCCGCTTTCATCTCCACGACGAACGCCACGCCCGAAACGTTACGTCAAATAGAGCCGCTGGATGTTTCCTGCTTGGAGGACGAGACGAGGTGAAACCAGGTCTGATGGGCCCGAAGGAGCTCGTTAGCGAAGTGATACTAAACGATTTATTTATTTATAATAAATATATAAATAAAAGATACAACAGTTCAACATGACGGGAAATAAAGATATATGTATAAACATTATTTTAGGGTTGGGTGGGAGGATCACTCTCATGTTTGTTTGTCACCTACAGATCTGGAGTCAGTTCTAGAGAAGCATCGTCCACTCAGAAGAACTGATTCGATACCAGCGTACGTACGCACGCGAACACGCACACACACACACACACACACACACACACACACACACACACACACACACACACACACACACACACACACACACACACACACACACACACACACACACACACACACACACACACACACACACACACACACACACACACACGCACACACAGTATCTGGTTTGATTACATTATTATTATTATTTACTGAAACTCTGCCAGGATGGTACCAGAGTAAGTTTTAATATTCAAGTTTTAATTTCGGCCAATCAGAAGCTAGTATTGTCGAGCGTTTAACAGCTCATCACAGATATTGTTTTTTAATCATTTTTATGTTTATTATGATATTGTGTAATTTTTGCCATCTACTAAACTTAAATAACTCAAAACTTCAAAGCTTTTCTATAAATGACGATCCACAGTCACATTTATATTTTATATTTATATATATATATATATATTATAAATGTGATTATATATATATATATTATAAATGTGATGTATATATATTCATAATATTATATATATATATATATATATATATATATATATATATATATAATATTATAAATGTGATATATATATTCATAATATTATATATATATATATATTATAAATGTGATATATATGTATAATATTATATATATATATAATATTATAAATGTGATATATATATTTATAATATTATATATATATAATATTATGAATGTGATATATATATTTATAATATTATATATATAATATTACAAATGTGATATATATATATATATATTATAAATGTGATTTATATATATATAGACATTTTGTTGAAAGTGTCATTAACGATGTCTCAGAGTGTCTCGGTAAAATGTTGATGAAAGTGTTTCCTACCGGGAAGTTTCAATAGAAGTTAAATAGAAGCTCAAAAGATCAATCATTATAATCTCAATAGATCAATAGAAGTTAAATAGAAACTATGTAATCTCAATAGAAGTTAAATGGAAGGTTAATAGAAGCTCAATAAATCTCCATATAATCTCAATAGAAGGCCAGCGAGTGTTTTCTGACAGTTAGTTGTAATACAGATGTTTCACCACTAGATGGAGCCGTCAGACAGAGAACCAGTGCCCTCCGTCCTTCAGCGATGAAGACGATGAAGAAGATGCTCACCAGCATCCACTCTGCTGCAGTCAGAACTATTTAGGAAACTAAAAGCAAGAAGCTGAGCGATGAAGAGAATTAAAAAATATGATGAATAGTTCTAAATGAATGAGGTTGAAAAGTTTTGTTTTAATGGTTTCAAGCTGAAGATTTGTATTTGTTCGTTTGCTTCACGGTGGAACAAAACATATCAGTTGTGTTCATCTATTATTGTTATTTTTTTCATTTATTAAAAATTATATTGGGTGAATAATATCAATATTAAAACAAAAAATTAAGTTTAAAAAATATTATTTAAATTGTTCTCTCCATTTTTTTTTATTTCCTATTTTATTCTTAATTGTAAGAGATAAAGTAAATTTACATTTGCTTACATAAAGCGTTGCTATAGCATTCCTACAATGTTTATGTATTTTATAAACACTAATAATAGTAAAAGCACGTGGTAGTTGCAGCGTGACCTTCTACTCAGAGTGGCTTAACACCTTGTTTCTGCCGCCCCCCGGTGGTCGAACCGCTCAACTGCAGCGGTGATCAACAGGTGACTGCAGCACAAACACTGACTCTGAGTCAGCTGCTGAGTCTCAAGTCCACAAGAATTAAGAAAAACAAAGTGGTGAAGAGTCATCATAAGAAGATCAGATACACACAGAGAGACACACAGCGAGACACAGAGACACACACACACAGACACAGACACACACACACAGAGAGACACACACAGAGACACACACACACAGAGACACACACAGTGAGAGACAGACACACACACAGAGACACACACACACAGAGACACACAGAGAAACACAGACGCACAAGAGAGACACACGCAGCGAGACACAGACACACACACACAGACACAGACACACACACACAGAGAGACACACACAGAGACACACACACACAGAGACACACACAGTGAGAGACAGACACACACACAGAGACACACACACACAGAGACACACAGAGAAACACAGACGCACAAGAGAGACACACGCAGCGAGACACAGACACACACACACACACAGAGAGACACACAGAGACACACACACACACACACACACAGACACAGAGAAACACAGACGCACAAGAGAGACGCATGCAGCGAGACACAGACACACACACAGAGACACACGCACACACACAGAGAGAGAGACAGACAAAGACACACACACACAGAGACACACACAGTGAGAGACAGACACACACACAGACACGCACACACACACACACACAGAGACACACAGACGCACAAGAGAGACACACGCAGCGAGACACAGGCACACACACACACACACACAGAGAGACACACAAAGACACACACACACAGAGACACACACAGTGAGAGACAGACACACACACAGACACGCACACACACACACACACAGAGACACACAGACGCACAAGAGAGACACACGCAGCGAGACACAGGCACACACACGCACACACACACACACACAGAGACACACACACAGGCAGAATTACGTCAGTCACACAACAATGATACAGTTGTGTTTCTCTCTCTCACACACACACACACACACACACTAAAACACAGTTGTGTCATCTGAAAACAGACACTGATGCTGTCAGATTACCAGTGTGTGTGTGTGTGTTTCTTAACTTAAATATCTTTGTGAGGACCGAAGACGAGACAAATACACACACACACACACACACACACACACACACACACACACACAGTGAGAGGTAAAGTCAGACCACTTTCTCCTCACTTTCAGATTTTGAGAGTCTGGAGCTGCCGCCATGTTTTATTTAAACAGAGAGAAAACAAGAAGGAGGAGAAGGGAGGAGAAAGGGAGGTGAGGTGAGGAGAGGAGAGGAAATTAGGTGAAAGGAAAGGAGAGAGGAAACAAGACAGGAGAGGAAAGGAGACGAGACGAGAGCGATAAACAACAAGAAGAACTCGTCACTCGTAAGGAGAGAAAAGAGGAGACAAGAGAGGAGGGTATAAACGAGAAGATAGAAGAGGGGCAAGTAGAGAGGAGATGAAAGAGGAGAGGAAAGGAAAGGGCAGGAAAGGAAAGAGGGAACAAAAGAGGAGACGAGTAAAGATGAATAGAAAGGAAACAACAAGAGGAAGGAAAAGGAAAAGAGGGAAGAAACAAGAGGAAAGACAAGAAGATGAAAAGAAAGCGAGCAGGAGAGATTAAATTAAAGGAAAGAAAAGAAAAGGAGAGTGAAGGAGATTAAAGGAAAGGGGGAAGAAAAGGAGAGTAGAAACAACTGATGAGGCAAAAAGATGGAAAGATAGAAAACAGATGAAAGAGAGAGGAGGAAAGGAAACGAGAGGCATGAACGCAACACGGTATGTATATATATATGTATATATATATATATATATACATATATATATATATATATATATATATGTATATATATATATATATACATATATATATATATATATATATATATATACATATATATATATATATACACATGTGTGTATACACATGTATATATATATACATATATATATACACACAGTATATATATATATTAATACATATATATTAAGATTTTTATATTTATATATAAATAAATATAAATATATATATATGTATTAATATATATATATGTATTAAAATATATATATATATATATATAAATAAATATATTAATATATATACATATATATATATATATATATATATATAGTGTGTGTATGTAAGTATAGATATATATATAAATAATATTATATATATATAAATAAATATAATATATATAAAAATCTCTTTTAAAAATATATATAAAAATCACTTTTAAATATTTGACGCAGAAAGCTGTCAGTAAAAACCATAAATATTGGCGCTTCTCCTTTAAGAACTTTTAAAAGGGGAGGCGGGGGGATTAAAATTGAATCAAAACGTGAAGAGGAATCACTGACGATGAGGAGGAGGAAGAAGAGGAAGACAAGGAGGAGGAAGACGAAGAGGAGGAGGAGGAAAAGGAGGAGGAGGAAGAAGAGGAGGAAGAGCAAGAAGAGGAGGAAGAGGAAGAAGAGGATCAAACCGCCGACTCAAGTTACATAAATAAAGGGAACGGTTGAACAGCGTGACGTTACATAACCCCGCGGAGAGAGGACGGGCATTGTGGGTAATTTGACGCCTGAGGTCATACAGTCGACAGAGAGACGTCAATACATGTTACTGTGTGTGTGTGTGTGTGTGTGTGTGTGTGTGCGTAATCATTACATTAAACTAATCTCCATCCATCACGTCTCGAGTAAAAATGTACTTTCTCCCGGATTACATTTGTTTTTGTCAAAGTTCACGTAAATCTCCAACGTCATGGAGGTCGGGGAGCATTGGATGAACCCAGGAGGCCGTGATGGTTAACTTAACCCAACGTATCCTCACACAACGGTTCATACCTTAACGTTTACGTCTCCACGGTTTCCTCTGGCCACCCCGTGTTTAACCTCACATTGCAATGAATTGTGGGTAATTCCCTTGGTGACAGTTGGACTCACGCCTCGAGTCCAGAGATCGGGGCTTTTTGTTGTTGAACAGAAAAACCCCTAAAAAAAAAAAAAAAAAAGGACTCTGAACACGCCCCCGCGGTGGAAAGCCTCGCCGTGTACCTTGAGCTGCACCAGGTGGACGTCCACGTGTCTGTTGGCGCCGTCTTGCCCCACAGAGTGAGCGAGCTGCGTGACCCGGTCGCCGGTCGCCCTCAGCCACGTCTCGATCTCCGGCAGGTGGAGGACCACCTTCCAGTCGGCTCCGGTGTGGAGGGGCGGAGGTTTCTGTGACCTGAGGAAGGGGACGCAAAGACCGACAGACGGAGAGAATATAGCTTAAAATATAGCTTAAAATATAGCTTAAAATATAGCGTTTTATAGGCTAATGTCTTTATGATGACGCCATCTCAGGCCTGTGTGTCTGTCCGCCAAATAAAGTATATTAATTCAGCTTTAAGTGGAGAGTTCTCCCTGTTGTTATTATTATTAATATGTCAATTGTTAAATAAACTTCTACTCACGACACCCTTTTGGTCTCAGAGTGTTTGTTGTTGTTTATGTAATAAAAGTTGGGAGTAAATATTTCAGGAAAAAATAAACATTACAGCAGAAATCTGTTTTTTTTTCTTTCTAATTATCATTGAGGGAACCACTCCTTGTCTTCTTCTTCTTCATCATCATCGTCGTGGCTGTTTCGTTTACCTCTGGCAGGGGTCTCTCCCCAGGTGAGCTCCTCCCCCAGTGAGGTCACACCTGCTGGGGCCCGGGCCGGGCGACGAGGCCCCGTCCGGGCTGAGAGGGGCGGGGCCGCCGGCATCGGGGCAGGTGGAGGTGCAGGGGTCCAGAGTCGGGGTGACGGAGGTCACCATCGGGGACGGAGGCTCGGGGGCCGCGGGGGAGAGGGCCGCGAAGCTCATGGTGCCAGAGAGAGAGAGAGAGAGGGAGGGAGAGAGAGAGGGAGAGAGAGAGAGGCACAGGATTCCTAATGTGGGTGGACGAGCCTCACTGGAGTGAACTGGAGAGAGAGAGAGAGAGAGAGAGAAATATGTAGAGGTCAGTTAGGAATGAAGAGAATATGAAGGAAAAAGAAGAGAAAGACAGGGGGAGGAAGGAAAGAGGAAATAAGGAGGGATGAAAGGATATAACACAGAAAAAAAATATATATATATATATATATTATTGATAAAGAAAGATAAAGTTGGAGGTTAGGAACTAACCAGGTTGGGAATAATAATAATAATAATAATAATAATAATAATAATAATAATAATAATAATTAATGTGAAAAAAAGCAGAAAATAAATCTGATAAAAAAAAAAACGTGAAAGATTTACAGGATAATAATAAATAAAGTATTTCATGATCATTTCACAGCTGTAGTTTTAAATCTATAAATATGTGACGACACGTCAGCAAGTCTTTCCCGACCAATAAGACGTCAGCAGGAAGTGAGTGATGAGCCAATCACAGAGCTGGATTAACGCCTGACCTGTGACGTCCAGCTGAGGAAAACGCAGAAATATAAACGTAAATTGCAGCAGGAGAAGAAAAAGAAACAGCTGATCGGCGTCACATGGACAGAAGAGAGAAACAGGAAGTAAACAAAGTAAAAAGGAGTTAGGAGAATAAGAGCGTTCTTTCATGGCCACACCTTCAGCATTTTGTCCTCTAAGAGGCTGAGGCTTTGTTCTGGGTTACATCCTTGTCTATAATCTCATAGATAATAATAAACAAATAAAATGATATATACAACAACCCAACAGAGCAACAACAACAACAACAACAACGTGCAGCTCGACAACAGCTCGAGGTTCAGCATTTATGGCTCGGCAATGATCTCTTCCCAGAATCGCACGAGACCAACGAGGAACTGGGAACACTGGGATTCGGCAGCTCCTCCATGCATTCAGGACCTCCAGGAACCTTCCCAGGAGGAGTGGAAGTGTGACGGCTGGTTGCAGCTTCCCTCACGTGGTCTGCGGTGGTCTGCGGTGGTCTGCGGTGGTCTGTACTCGGAGGACCTCGAGCTCTTCTGTCTGGACCAGCAGCAGCAGCCGGTTTGTCTCATCTGCCTGCACTCGAGTCCACACACCAGCCCCGCCTTCAGACCTGGACTACAAAGAGGGACTCCGGGTCCCACAACATCATAAAGGGAACTTCGATCAGACGGCTGAAGACCGGATTAAGAGACGAGGAAAAGACGCAGAAGACGTTGACGATGAAGAGGAAGACGAAGGCCCGGAGCGACAGCAGCGCTTTCAGGCGCAGTCGGAGCCACGGAGGAGTTCCCGAGAGCTGAAGATCTCACATCAACGAGCACCTCAACAGCGTTAGAACTCCACATTTAGTCCGTTTTAAACAAACTCTTGAGCGGACCGACAAGAGGCCGCTTATTCGGACCGGATCCACGCAAAACCCTCCACGTGGTTCCGTGGCAGCGAGAACAGGATCGGATCCAGCTGCAGGACGTGAACCACAAGCTGCCCAACAGGTTCTGCAGCTTCCAAAAGGAAAAGCATGGCAGCTCTTTCCGAAGCCGCTAAAAGACCAGAACAACAAACACCTGAACGACCTTGACGACCTTGAACAGCACGAGGAAGGGGGGAACCCTCCGAACCCCCAAAACCCCCAGTGTACTATGTGTATATATAAATATATATCAAAGTTTATTTTATGCAAATAATTGTTGGATTTAAACTAAACTGCAGGTGTGAAAGTAGCCTGAACTTTAAAGTGAAATGCTGAAGATACATTTAAATTAGTTATTTTTGCTCATTTCAAATAAACTTATAACCAAATCTCTGGTA
This sequence comes from Cyclopterus lumpus, assembly GCF_009769545.1. Taxonomy (NCBI): domain Eukaryota; kingdom Metazoa; phylum Chordata; class Actinopteri; order Perciformes; family Cyclopteridae; genus Cyclopterus; species Cyclopterus lumpus. The sequence goes on from NC_046987.1 coordinate 21,242,170, forward strand.
AACACAAGATGATTTTAAAGTGGGTTTTGCTTTGCATTGCATTTTTAGATTCAGACTATAATATAAAAATGTATTTAAGTCATTCTTTACTTTTGCTGGCGTTGTTATTATTACTTAAAGAAACTTTGTCCTACTTTCTTTTGGCCTAAATTCTTTTTCTGGTGATATTGGAAACAAAATCTCTCTGTATTATACAAAGCTGACTGTTATTGTATATTATGTTATATGGTTAGTGGACAACATAATGAAAACAATTGACAATTCAATTGATAAGAATCAAATTAATGTAAATCAGTTAGCGACTCTCGTTTCATCATCACTTTACATTATATTTATATTATTGTAATATTTATAAATGAGCCTTGTAAACATGTAGAGTTTGCAGTAAATAGCTTAGTTTATTTGACTTGATGTTAGGACCACTTTTGGGCTTTTATTTTGAAATATCTGAGCAAGAAGCTGCTTTGACAGAATGAATGAATTAGTGAAAACAAGAGATGAGGTTGAGAGGAACGTCCTCGCTTTGTAAAGATGTTCTCACAGCAGTTCCTCTCCATCCTCCCGGGGGTTTAAAGACGTGATGATCCCCCCCCGTCTAAAACCAGATGGAATAATCCAGAATGTTCCATTAAGTGGAAGATCAGACGTGACGTCGGATGAAAATAAACTCTCTTCTTCTTTTCTCTCCTCTGTCACATGGCTGACACAGCATGGCACTGCACACACACTGTCTGTGTCTGTGTGTGTGTGTGTGTGTGTGTGTGTGTGTGTGTGTGTGTGTGTGTGTGTGTGTGTGTGTGTGTGTGTGCGTCCTCCCCTTCATCTCAGCTGCAGCACTAAATCCTTTTTCAGCATCGGCCGACGCAGCGAACAGACAAATAAAAATGTATTATTCACGACCTCTTTTCTCTGAATAAAATATGCATCCAGTTCCCACTCGGCCCGTCTGCAGCTGGAACTTCATCAAAATATTTTAAAAACACAAAAGAGCGGAGAAATAAATATGTCTTAAGTCATTTTTCTGAATTAAAAAGATAAGAAAATGTCCAGCTTTTAAAAAAATCAGGTTTTATTAAATATTTAATGGACCTGTGAACCAAAACAGTGCCGGCATGTTAATTTATCTGTTATTAAACATTTTAATTAAGTACACAACGTAAAAAGACACAAAAAAGAAGATTACTTTGCAATCTAAAATAAGTTGTTTCCTGTGAAGACTCAAAGTTTATTGTGAAAAGACTGTCTGAATATGTTCAATATATAAACTTAAATATTAGAAATGTGTAATTGAGTCTTATATGCACTTTGTTTATTGTCATAAAGTAAAACTACTATTATTGTTTCACAGGACAAAAGTCTGAAAAAAACATTAACTGAAGTTTTTTTTAATGTTTTTCTGCCTTTTTCCTCATTTAATCCTTTTTATTTTTTTTTAAACTTATTTTAAAATTTACCAAATGAGTTAATCATCCAATTTAAAATACAAAAAATTAATATGTATGCATTTATATTATTTTCTGATGTTTTAATGTAATTTAAAACATCACAAACGACCCTCGTCTCTTTCCCTTTGATGTTTGTGAGGTCATCGGCGTTGCCATGACATCATCATTAGCCACATTAACCACCAGAGAGAGGGGGGGGGGGGGGGGGGGGGGGGGCGGAGGAAACGGGACAAGAGAAACGATGACGCTAATGATCATCACGTGACTCCAGATCAATAATCGTTATTGATTTGTTGGTAACCTCCCCATCACGGGTCAGTTTCATAAAGTACTCCGTTACTTTGAGGGAGTAATAAATAAATAAATATTTAAAAGTAAATTTAGAAAAAGCACAAGTCATTCACCCGTCAATCACTTTATAGGAAACTAGGGAAAGAATATGAGGCTTGGAAAGCATTGCCAAGATATTATAGAGGCCTAAAGTTAGTGTGTTTAAGTACTCACACAATCAAATACACACACACACACACACACACAAGAAAGTACCAAAATTAATGGGTTTTCATGAGGAAAAAAATGAAGAAATAATATATATATTTATGTCTCATGTCAAGTCTTGTTTTTGTCGACTCTCTCTCTCTCACAAACACACACACACACACACACACACACACACACGTACACAAACACACACTTCTTTTGATCTCGTTTAACGTCGTCTCGCGGCCGTCGGAGAATCAGTCAAAAAGCGGATCCGATTCGTGTCTTTTGTGAGATTAAAGCTCAGATTGAAACTCAGATTAAAGCCGCGCTGCCGGGAGATTTGTTTTTGTTTACTTTACGTAACTCCGCAGCTGTTTTCTCAGCGTCAGAAAGAAGTTTTTTTTTTTTTTCCCCCACGACTTTAAATCGAGATGCTGGAGATTCTACAAACGTCCTGAAGCGTGAATGAGAGATAATAATAATAATAATAATAATAAATAAAATGTGCCTCACGTCTCTGGGACATCAAAAGCAGACGCCCAGTTTTACAAACTTCTTCTCCAAGAACCTCGTTGGTTTGTATTTTTGTACATTAAAATAACAACGAGTATCAGGTCGACACTATTTAGTTAATTTAATATTATTCTATTTTTTGTTAAAATATATTTAGCATTGTTTTTATATTTCACATTGCTTTACCTGCATCTATAAATACTGCTGGAACAAAACAAAAAAAAGTCCCCTTGCGGTATTAATAAAGTAACTCTCTTTATCTTTTGGTGCGTTGATATAAACATTAAAAATGAATATTTAACGGTCGCAGCTGTAAACACCTGAAGTGGCGCCTTCTAACGTAGCACCTTGAAATGACACGCACAGAGGGCTCCTGGGTGAAAGTCGTTGTTTAGGCTCCTCCCTCCTTCTAGATTTGGGTCAAAAAATCAATTATTATTTATATATATATAAAATAACTGCTGTGTTCCGTTGGGTATTACATGACATACTTTCACTTTAAAAACAAGGAGCTTGTAGTCTGTCTGCACACACACACACACACACACACACACACACACACACACACACACACACACACACACACACACACACACACACACACACACACACACACACACACACACACACACACACACACACACACACACACACACACACACACACACACACACACACACACACACACACACACACACACACACACACACACACACACACACACACACACACACACACACACACACACACACGAACTGGGCGCTCGGCCACCGTGATGTCATGAATCATTTACAGCAAACCGAACACACGCGTGTGTGTGTGTATGTGCGTGTGTGTGTGTGTGTGTGTATGTGCGTGTGTGTGTGTGTGTCATTGTTAAAGTCAGAGTGAGAGACGGTGACGCCGGGACTTTAAATAAAACAGTGGAGGGGTCGATGTGGAGACAGAAAATATACAGCCACGAGACTCACTGCAGTCACAGAGGAACAACGGTGTGTGTGTGTGTGTGTGTGTGTGAGAGTGTGTGTGTGTGATGCATCACAGGGGAGGAAGATGTGTTTGAGGACCATCCCGGTTGTTCAGAAGATGGAGAACAGCAGCAGCAGAGATTACATTTAAAATGAAAATAAATCATCAAGTGAGGCCAACGCTAAAGGTTAAAAAAAATCTAATTTATCTGCTAAAAATATGAAATATTTGCTATTCACAGCTATTTAAAATTTAACAAAAAATATAAGCGCATAAGAAACCCTGAGCTATGTTGTATAATTAATATATATATATATCTATATATCTTTTATTTTTGTGGGCCTTTCTTTGCCCTGGGTTTCACCTTTCAGGCTACAAACAGAATGCCCCGAGGGGAACGCCTGCAGACACAACTCAGGGCTAAAAAAACCAACTCCAACTCCTCTGCATTATTTTTAAGGTTGAAGAAAATTATTTATAATTTCAAATGTAAAGTTTCTCCCAAAAGCTACATTTGAACGTCAAGTAAAAGGCGGTAAAGGAAAGTTACATTTGATTTTGTTTGATTATCATCGTTTATAAAAAAAAATTAAAATAAGAGTTTACAGTAAACAGTTTATATCAGGTATTGATTACTTTCTGAGTTAACGCCTTACGAGGCTTTCACGTGCATTGATGAACCAATAATTATAATAATAACACGACAAGTAAAACGTAGATGACACACACACCAACGTGGCATCCTTTGAACTTCCCAGCGTGTGTTCCCACTGGGACCAGAACAAACCATTGGCCTGTGGGCGTTTCATCCACAGTCATCAAAGAAGGTAAAACTGCAGCGACGTTTCCTGACAGACTGCTGACGCTAACGGAAGTGATGCGTTCAGGGAACAGGAACCATCCTCGTCTTCATACTCGTCTGATAAAAGACAGACAGACAGACAGGCAGGCATAAAGACAGACAGGCAGACATAAAGACAGACAGACAGACAGGCAGACAGACATAAAGACAGACAGGCAGACATAAAGACAGACAGGCAGGCAGACAGACATAAAGACAGACAGACAGGCAGACAGATAGACAGACAGACAGAAAGACAGACATAAAGACAGACAGACAGGCAAACATAAAGACAGACAGACAGACAGACAGGCAGACAGACATAAAGACAGGCAGACATAAAGACAGACAGACAGGCAAACATAAAGACAGACAGGCAGGCAGACAGACAGACAGGCAGACAGGCAAACATAAAGACAGACAGGCAGGCAGACAGACATAAAGACAGACAGGCAGACAGACAGGCAGACAAACAGACAGGCAGACAGACAGGCAGACAGACAGACATAAAGACAGACAGACAGGCAGACAAACAGACATAAAGACAGACAGGCAGACAGACATAAAGACAGACAGGCAGGCAGACAGACATAAAGACAGACAGACAGGCAGACAGATAGACAGACAGACATAAAGACAAAGAGACATAAAGACAGACAGACAGACAGACAGGCAGGCAGGCAGACAGACTTCCCAAAAGAGATATTAAGTTTCTTTTAGAACTTCTGTGGACAATAAAGTTAGTTAAAAATCAATACTTTAATTTAAATGAGATTAAATTGTGTTTTAGCTGCTAAATTCATTAAATAATTCTCTGCCTAATATAACGTGTTGATTTCTTTCCCTGTAATTAAATTAACTTTTATTAAAAACACGGCGGCTGAACAGAGAATAGACGGAAGACGTTTCATCCAAAAAGGAAAAAACATTCATTATAATAAACGTAAAAAAATGGTTATTAAAAGATTCTTGTTCCAGATAAAGAAACGACGGTTTAAAGTCTGCGATGAAGAGGAGGAAGAGGAGGAGCCAGGTATGATATTTAAATACTCGTTCTCCGGTTTATTGTTAATTATTGTTTAGGACTCTGCGCATTACTACTTTATTTAATTATTGACTCCGATGCAACATGAATTATGAGATGAGGTGATGACATCAAAGGAGTCTTGAATTACCTAAATCTGTCACTCGACAGGTATTTATTCTTTTAAATGTTTTTGTCTTTTTTTAAATAGCAAGCTTTCCTTTATTTCCTGGAATATCTTTCAATAACCCAAATAAATAGGTTTATTTTTAATTCACGACAAATTAGTTTAATTTAGTTTTTGTATGTAAAAAATAAATTTAAAAAAAATTTATATATATTAATAATATATATATATATTAATAATATATATATATATATATATATATATATATATATTGTGAAATTATAATTTTTTTGTGTTATTGCTCGTCTAATGTTTTGTACTGAGCAACAGAAACGGCCACACCCCGAGGTCTCAGCAGATCTTATCGAGGAGGAGGAGGAGGAGACAAGGGAGGAAGAAAAGAGAAGAGGATGAAATGAAGAGGAATAGAAGAAGAAAAGAAGTGACCTAATAATTAAAATGGGAAAGGAGGATGATCGGATGTGAGAGGAAAAGAGGATGCAAAGATATAGGAGGAACCAAGATTGAAGGAGAGGAGGAAAGGATGCATCTGAAAGGAGGAAAGGATGCATCTGAAAGGAGGAAAGGAGAAAAGGATGCATTTGAAAGGAGAAAAGGAGAAAAGGATGCATTTGAAAGGAGGAAAGGATGCATCTGAAAGGAGGAAAGGATGCATCTGAAAGGAGGAAAGGATGCATCTGAAAGGAGGAAAGGAGAAAAGGATGCATTTGAAAGGAGAAAAGGAGAAAAGGATGCATTTGAAAGGAGGAAAGGATGCATCTGAAAGGAGGAAAGGATGCATCTGAAAGGAGAAAAGGAGAAAAGGATGCATTTGAAAGGAGGAAAGGATGCATCTGAAAGGAGGAAAGGATGCATCTGAAAGGAGGAAAGGAGAAAAGGATGCATTTGAAAGGAGGAAAGGATGCATCTGAAAAGAGGAAAGGATGCATCTGAAAGGAGGAAAGGAGAAAAGGATGCATCTGAAAGGAGGAAAGGATGCATTTGAAAGGAGGAAAGGAGAAAAGGATGCATCTGAAAGGAGGAAAGGATGCATTTGAAAGGAGGAAAGGATGCATTTGAAAGGAGGAAAGGATGCATCTGAAAGGAGGAAAGGATGCATCTGAAAGGAGAAAAGGATGCATCTGAAAGGAGGAAAGGATGCATTTGAAAGGAGGAAAGGATGCATCTGAAAGGAGGAAAGGATGCATCTGAAAGGAGGAAAGGAGAAAAGGAGGAAAGGATGAATTTGAAAGGAGGAAAGGATGCATCTGAAAGGAGGAAAGGATGCATTTGAAAGGAGGAAAGGATGCATCTGAAAGGAGAAAATGATGCATCTGAAAGGAGGAAAGGATGCATTTGAAAGGAGGAAAGGATGCATCTGAAAGGAGGAAAGGATGAAAGGAGGAAAGGATGAATTTGAAAGGAGGAAAGGATGCATCTGAAAGGAGGAAAGGATGCATCTGAAAGGAGGGGAGCAACGCGGAGAGGAAGAAACTGGACCTCCGCCACAGCGAAGGGAAGTTCCTCAAGACACAAACGTTTCCCTCAAACAGAACACGAGTGAAGCTCGAAGACGAGATGCAACTACAAACTACACCTCGAGCAATGCAACGATCATCGATTCTGATTCATGAAGAATTGACCAGCCTCTGAAAACGTGTAGATAGCAGAAAGTTAGGAAATGTTAGGAGAGCTTGTTGTTGTTGTTAACGAGCAACAAGCCAACAGCTCTTCTCACCTACGGACGGAATATCTCCAACGACTAATTTAGGGAACGCGAGGCGTCTCTCCTCAGTCCAGAAACGCTCACTTCCTGTTGATTGGTTGGAGATGGCTGTAATCCAAGATGGCGACGGCAAATATCGCCAAACTCAAGGCTTCAAAACATCCGCAAACTAATGAGTGACGTCACCATGACTACGTCCATTTCCTGTTTACAGACTGACCACGACGCTAAACCGTGACCTCCTGCTGGGGAAGCTGGAAAGACACGGACCAGCATGCACTTCACCAGGTCACTCACTCACACACGAAAGGATTGCGAATGTGTAAACACAACACAGTAAACAAGCGAACAAGAGATTCTTGTTTACAACAAGCACATTGTTAAAATGAGTTTGCAGGGAAGGGGAGAAGAAGGAAGGGAAGGAAAGAAGGATGAAGGGAAGGAAAGACGAGAAGGATGTGGGTTTAAGATATGAGGATGTGGAGAAGGGATGAAGGAAGTAGGAAGGGGAGAAGGAAGTAGGAAGGGGAGAAGGACTGGGAGAAGAGGAGAGGAGAGGAGAAGCATGTAGGGAAGTGAAGAAGGATGTAGGTTAAAGAAATGAGGACGTGGGGAAGGAAAGAAAAGATGAAGCCTTTTGTCTCGAAAGCCTCCGGATGTGTTTAGCGGGCGCTTCACAACGGACTTGACCTTCAGTGACCTTCAGTGACCTTCAGTAAACACCAGGAGCTGCTGAGGGAATCTCCCCGTCTGTAACTGGGAGACGCAGCTCGAGTCTCACTCGATACGCCGCCTCTAAAACATTAAAAAAAGTGCCGGCAGGAGACGAAAGGAATAAGAAACGGGAGCTAAAAAGGAGCCGAGTCAGCGATTAATGCAGCTTTACAACAATGGAGGAAAATAGATGAAAATAGTACTCGAAAAAATATTTTAAAAAGTGAGCCGACGGTCCAGAGCTGCGGCTTCGGAGGATAAGTTACGTCTTCGAGGTCCGGAGGCTCATAGACCTCCTAAAACAATGAAGATCTTCTCCTGATCAAAGACGTGTGGCAACAAGCAGACGTCTCACTCCTCTTGAGGTTCTCACGTTGTTGTCGGCTGCATTCAGATCAGTTTATTAGAGTTATTATTGTTTTGTCATCATTGTAAGAACATTTTTAAAAGATTTGTGTGCTTGGTTATCGAGATTAATTTTTGTATTCATTAATGTTTTTTTTTTCTTATCTGGTACGGCCTGTTAACAAAGTGTAAGTAAAGCAAACAAATAAAAATAAGGTTGACAATATCAAACAGTTTAACTAACTGAGGTGATGCTATAACTTCGATTACTTTACAAACTGCATTCTTCCACAAACACACAGATTTGTAATCATAGCAACTGGAGACACACACACACACACAGGTCATTTATCTTCATTAAAATGAGTTAATTATATTCCACTAGATGACTTATGTACGCTCGTTTAACCCTCTGGTGGATCGGAGGTTTATTGTGGGATTCAAACACAAGACGCTCAAACTCCAGCCGGGTTTCTTTGTCTCGGTGAGGCTTTAATCTCATAAAACTCTGTAAGAGGAGACGTCTCTAACCTTCCTCCTCCTCCTCCTCCTCCTCGCCTCCTTTCCTCTGCAGCCACTGAGCCCCAGAGAGAGTGACATCACTTCCTGTGGAAGGTGCAGACGGTGACACCGGGCTGCGAGACCATCACCGATACCGGGAACAACGTCCCGTTCCTCTTAGTCAACGTGTAAACGACGTCATCAAAGTATTCCACTTTAAAAACGCTCGTCCTTCTTTCCTTCCCTACATGCCTTTTCTTTATTGACATCCTTTTCTTCTTCCCTACATCCTCTCTTTTTCAGAAACTCTCATCCACCTCTCAGAAGAACATCAAAGGAAACGCCGTTGCGTCCGTCGCGTCTCTACGTGGCGTCAATAAACATCCCTCGTTACAGCTCCCGGTCGATTCCTTACGCTCATTCGCTTCCTTTTTATCTAAGAGGAAACGAGGAGGAAGGAAACCCTCCGAGTCAGACATCAAAAGTATAACTTTAAAACCCAATAACTCCTCGAGACTTTAACAAACCACGACGCTCAGAAACACGACGCGTGGAGACGTTTCAAAGAGACGTGAAGGATGAGAGGTGAAACATCTCAGGTGAGTCCTCTCCACTTCACACCAGGTGAACGGCGTCTTCGCTCGTTTTTTTTTGCAAGTCATGGCGGGGGAAAAAAAATCCCGTTATCAATAAACATGACCCACATATTAAGGCCCCACGTCTACTCATGCAGATGTTTACGTCTTGGACAGTTTTTAGGTCACAAACATGGATATTAATTTGCATCTGTGACTCCCAATAATCACCCCCTAAAAGACGGAGGGAAGGAAGGAAGGAAGGAAGGAAGGAAGGAAACCACCTCCGAGGGAACTCAAGCTTCCCGAGCACCCTCAGCCTCTTCTTCTGTGGTATCTGACGGATTGTTGACGTCGCCGCCTGCAGGCCCGGCGTCGTTATATATTGATATTTATTTCTAAACGCAGGTGGTGTTATCATTAAAGAAACCACGTCCGACGTGGAAAAGGTGAGTCGAAGGAAGGAACTCGGCATGTCTGAACTTCTCTTTTTTGACGCCACTACGACAACAACAACAACAACAACAACAACAACGTGCATCTCTTCCCTGCCTGCACACAGGAGACCGTTCGCCTTCACGTTTTTAAACCTTCAACACATCGTACATTTGAGTCAAGTACACAAGTTAAAATGTGCCCTCCTTCTTTAAAAGTTTGAACTAAAAAAAAACTAAAGATGAGGTAACAGAAATAGTAAAAAAAAAAAAAAAAGAGCAACAGTAGGAGTCTCCTCACACGCATGAGGGTGTTAAACCAGTGGGAGAGACAGTTACAACCAGCACAGCAGCCCAGTATGAAGCAGGGCAGCAGACTGGGAGTAGAGAGAGCAAAGAGGTGTTGGCCTCTCTCTGTATGCAGCAGGCACAGCGAGCTCTTCTGCAGAGCAGGCCTCCATAACAAAAGCTCTCAGAGACACCAGGAGTCACCCCCCTCTGCCCCTCTCTCTCTCTCTCTCTCCCCGTCCCTCACCCTCCTCCGTCCTCGCATCATTCCGGCAGCTTTAGCGTCAAACCGGCTCATTAAACCTGCATTCCAAGTAGGATTAGGCTCAACACACACACACACACACACACACACACACTTTCCTTTAGGAGGGAGGGGACAGGGAGCAGCTTCCAGCAGTACGTACCACATCTCTTCTTCTTATTTTCAGTCCATCTCGTTCCCTTCTTCTTTTCCTGAGTGTCGACTGTTGGAGGATGCAGAGAGTGAGAGGAGGGGGGGAGAGAGAGGGGAGAGAGGTGCTTTTTGATGTTGTTGCAATCCCACTGCAGAGAGAGCGAGAGAGCGACGATGCTAACGGGGAGGAAGCTAACAGCAGCTCGGTATGGGACGGTGGGATGGACGGATGGGAGGGGTGTTGGTGGTGATGATGATGATGCGGCACCTTTCAGTATGGAAGCAGAGAGGGCGAGAGAGAGAGAGGGGATGGGGGGGGCTGTTACCTTGGAAACTGAGATGATGTGATGGGGAAGGTGCAGCTGCGCTCCCATTGGCTGACAGGGTGTGGTGCTCCCCTTCCTGAGGGAGGAGGAGGGAGAAGGGAGGGGAGGCGGGGATGACAGCGCAAACGCTGGATTGGTGAGAAGCAGCTGCTCTCTCTCTTTTTCTGTGTCGGAGGAGAATAAAGAACGCTGCACAGAGACGACAGGAAGTCATCGGCACCCCCGACTGGTGACTCCTGGAAGTGCAGAAGAAGAAGAAGAAGAAGCAGAAGCAGCTGCAGGAGAAAGAGCAAAAAAAAAACATTTATTTGCAACTTTAAAAATTATAAAAGAATAAATCTGCCCATTTTATTGTTTTTATAAAAATGGACAGCATACGTTAAAATGATGATTATGTCTACATTACGTCTACCAACAATGCATTATGACATCCCAAAATAATGTAAATAATAAATCAGTTTAGACCAACTTCTGAATGAGACACACACACACAAAAAAAAAAAAAAAGCATCACAAACTAAATGTAATAATTAAATACAAACACTTGACTCGTGTGACGTTCTAACAAAACGCAAATATTAAAAGGTCGATTTAGGAAATGAAGGAAAATACTTGAATTATTTATTAAATACAAGAATAAATAAATGATCCGATATCGGACGCTACAAAATGCTCGAAAAGAACCGATGAACATTTACAACTAATATCTTACATTTTAATTAATTACTAATCTGGCAGCAATTATATGGAATGAGGAGACCGAGTTCAATTAGTTTACTTTATTGAGTTGTAAATCATGATAATCATTCCCATCCTTATTAAAAGAATCCCACATTATATTCCCATGGTCTAAGGCAGTCAAACAAATATAAGTCAACATGAACAACCCTCTCAAAAACGTGCAAAGACTACAATTATACAGTATGCAAAGAAAATATAAAAGGTTGTCATTGAAAACACCATGACAACATCAACACAAATTTTTTTTTTTAAATTAAAAAAGTGTTATGATTTGTTAAAAATGCTGCAGATTTGGTGATTAGCACTCACGTAATACGATTCATTTAAAAAGTTTTTTTATTTTTTTAAATCTTACATAACTGATAATTTGTACACACAGTTCATGATTTGTTAAATATTACAACTGTAGTGGTTAGATATGACAGTTAATGATTTCCTAAAATAATTTGTACAAAAATACGTGTGATTTCAAACAAAATGCTAAATATGTGCTTCATAGAAAACTGTCTAATATATTTATAAAAACATCAGAGATGCGATACCTCTGACATTCAAATGTTTAAACAGATTAACAGAAATAAATGTTGCATGTTTAAATATATCTGTACGTTTCCTACCATCATTGTTGTGGAAATTATTATTAATAACTATTGTGAGGAAAAATTAACATGGATATGTGATCAGTCACATCACATATATTATTATTATTAAAAGGTGATCTGTGCTACTTTGTTATTCAGGAAGTTTATATCAAACAAGTAGCCCTTTGTATTATTATTATATATTATTATTTTGTACCCTTGAAGTAGCTCCAGGTTGTTGACCCCTGGATTAGACGATGTCATTTATCACCAAATATCCAGGTCAGACCGACATGGAGAAAATACATTTGAGTCTCTTTAATATGAATAAAAACACACGGTGGCTTTATGACTAGTTGGCCAATAAGTTTAAGCAAATATTCATATATATTTAACTGCAGACGTTACACTCACAACTCCTCCATCCTCTCCAGCGATGGGAAGACAGCATGTCGGGTAACTGGAAGCAAAATGAAGACTCTTGGGAGGCCGTGAGAAAAATATAGAAAGCTACACACGGCTTGTATAGAGAATGTGTGTTACAATGCATCCACAGGTGAGTTAATGCCAGAGGAACACAGGTACCAGGGTCTTGGGAGTCTCTCTCCATTTGAAAGCTGCAAAAAGAGCAAAACAAGCTGTTGGTTAGTCGGAAGCTACACAACACAAACAAATGCCTTTTGGGCTCCAATTGGGGGAAATTGCTCAATAATTCCAAATAGTGTTATTTTGCCAACTTAACCCAGTTAAATGTGCTTTTTTTTAATTTACTGTAATCAACTTAAATCACAATGAACTTGGAAAATGAAAACAAAATGGCTCCGTTAACAACGTCAATTCCGGAAAATCTAGCTAGCTTGCGAATTTTTGCCTGCTTTTAACACTTGATGTTAACCGGCATCCCATAATAGATTTTCTAACCCCCCGCCCCCAACCATACGTTAACCGGCATCCCATAATAGATGGTGGTCTAACCCCCAACCCGTTGTTTTAGTTACGTCAACCCTTGTGAACGATGACATTATTGGAATAACATTAGCAAGTCACGTTAACTAGCTAGCTACGTTACTAGCTAGCTAAGCTAGTTAGCTATTTACTAGCTTTAAGCTAACATTCGCCAACTACCGTGATATTCATATCTAACTTTAAAAGTTAATTACCACTTTGTTTAGTTACTGTTTTCCAATAAATAACGTTACATTTTATAAAACTAAAAGGCCTTTCCCACAGCATTAGCGCCGGTAACTCACCTGTGTGCGTTGACGCTCCGCGCCGCAGCGCCCCGCTGTCACTCAAAGGGAACCCACGTCCTTTTTCTTCTTCTTCTCTGGATGCTGACGGCGGTGGACAAACCGGCTTTAAGGTGCATTAGCGCCACCTGCTGGGCTTCTACTTGGATGGGGGTGTGGATCAGGATGTCCAGTACTTGTTATACAAATAAATACAAATAATATAAAAATACAAATAATTAAATTTAAATATAAAAATAAATACAAGTACAAATAATATAAAAAATAAAAATAATAATACAAATACAAATAATATAAAAATACAAATACAAATAATTAAATTTAAATATAAAAATAAATACAAATAATATAAAAAATAATAATACAAATACAAATAATATAAAAATAATAATACAAATAAATCAATTTAAATATAAAAATGAATACAAATAATATAAAAATAATAATACAAATGATTAGATTTAAATATAAAAATGAATACAAATAATATAAAAATACTACAAATAAAAATTATAATTAAATTTAAATAAAAAAATGAATATTAAATTCTCTTTTTAAAACGGGGCTCATATTCTCTCAATAATACCAGTAATTCTAAGATACTGAAATAGTACTTGACAGTACTCACAGTTAATATCTGTTATCTGTTATATCTGTTCTGCTATTAAACTGTACCATTTCCTTCCAGAGGTTTTTCCAATTTGCTGTCTTCTTTCTTTCTCATATTTCTGAAAGTGTACACAAACATGTTCCACTGTTTCCTCTCGTCCACAAGTCACGTTTGCATGTTTCATGTTTTCCTACCATCAGGATGAGGATGTCTGGTCTACTTTAGGCTGTAGTGTGAACAAAGGATTGCCCTCAATGGTCTTGTGTCCTCTATCCACTGTAGTGTTAATATTATTGCCAGCATTCCCCCTGTGCACACTGATAATCCACACACCCACTGGGCTGGAGGGTGGAGTAGTTTTTATTTGGATGATACGTGTGCAACTCGATTGGACAATAATTTTATGTTATTATGTTAGTCACTCCTGGGAAATATATTTATTATTTTAACACAAACACGAAGTGTTGACTTAGTAACACAAGAAGTGTGTATGACGTAACGCATCCTTTCTGAGTGTGTCCGCATGTAATCAAAGCGGCTCTCTTTCTAAACTCTTCACCACAGCGCCATCTGCCGGCAGACTCGATGCAGCTGCGAGGAAAACACGTGAAACCAGCGAAGACCAATCTCAGGCGGAACTATTCACCTGAATGACGTCTCAGTGAGTCGGACCCTTTAGACAGACACACCCGAGTTAAATCCAGCCGTCATCACGGGAATTAGTCTCACCTGGGAAAGTCAAATTGTGTGAATGCGTTGCATATTCCCATTTATTTAATGTTAACAGTATTTCTATGGTGTGGTATTGGTACTTATACTTAATTAAGTACTTCTTCCAAAAGCGTGTATATATATATTTTATTATTATATTTATATGTGTATATATATATTTATTTATTTATATGTTGGAGATGGGTGTAAAATCAACCTGTTGTAAAAACATGTTTTATGTTTAGAAAGTTACAGAAACAGGCGAATCTACTGATTTTATGACAGATTTACCTGAATATATAATAATATATACTCCGTTTTAACTCCTCAACTTTTTTTAATTTCTCCTCTCATTCAGATGCAGACGTTGCAGTTCAGATTCTGACCACGAGGGGGCGCTCGTTACCTTCTCATCACCTGAGTCACTGCCGACCAGAGCATCCTGAAACATGAAGCCCATTCACCTATTAATACTGCATCAAGTATATATAAAGTACCACAAATAGTATCCTGAAGTACAGTCAATAAGTATAAATACTACCTCACCAGTGTATTTGAATGCAGGCCTTTTCCTCAATGGGGTTCTGCTACTTTACTGATTGTTGTTGTTTTTATTTTATTAGTTTTTACTTCATTGTTTGGTTTGTTTATGCTGAATAAGTAAAATAATAAAATATACATCTCAATACTGGTACTACTAATAGTACATTTACCTAAGAACATCTTTCCCTTCAGAAACAGATCAATATAAAAACGTATTTATAAACTCGTAAAATCCAGTTAAAAGGAAGATTTCAATATATAAATATATATATTTATATATTCACAGCAGATTTTTTTTTAAAAATTAAAAAAAAATGAAACTTTATTCGGAAACATTATGGAGAGAAAACAGATTTTTTCATTTCTGAAAATCATTTTTATTTACTATAATACACGGCGGATGACGTTAAGAGTCAGTTGGTTTGTACACCGGAGTGACTGGATGAGGTCTTATCAACAGAATGATAAAAGATAAACAGTTGAGTGATTGATGGAAATACTACAGACGAACAGCTCAATCTTTTAGTATCTAGCAGCTGCTGACACCCCCCCCCCCCCCCCCCCCCCCCCTAAAAACCTTGTAGATCAGGACGCTCTTGGCCCCCTTCGATGTGCCCTTCAGTCCAACATCATAAAACCTTAAAATGGTCTTTTTTTTTTTGGGCTACGTTCCATTTTGAATATTTATCCCCTTTAACACACACTTCACTCCTCTCATTCACACCGCTGAGGAAAAGGACGTCTGGTTTGGGCTGCGTCCCATTCCAGACACGTGTCCCCCTTTTCAAAGTCCGTCTGGTTGGGGCCGGGCTCCATTCCATTTCTCTTCAGCTCGACTTTTTTTTACTCAAATAAAAAAATAAGAGGAAAAGAAGATAATCTATCTAATTTTCCTTTTTCTACTCCCTAAAGTTTGTGTCCTCTCTCGTTGTTACAATTCATATTTTAAAATCTTTTTAAATTTCAGGTGCAATTATCTGTTGATTATTTTGGGGGATTTAACTAATTAAAAGTCTTCAAATATCTTCATTCAAATAAAAAAAAATAGAAACATCGGCAAAAGTTGCCAAAAACTGAAAAAGGAAACAATCTTAAATCTTCGTGACGTCATCTGGACGTCCAGGAAACAGCTGACTGGCTGTGAGGACAAGGAGACACGCTTCTGAAATGGGACGCACCCCGCTCGACATTCTTCGTCCCTCGTCGCTTCGACGATCACGTTTATTTTCCGCCGAGTTTCAATCGAGATCCGGGCCGCTTTACTTTAGGGCAGAGCAATGCA
>NC_046987.1:21266095-21273595 GCF_009769545.1 Cyclopterus lumpus
GCATAGACTTCTATACAACCAGAGGAGTCGCTCCCTGGTGGTCAATAGAGAGAATGCAGCTTTAACACGTGAAGCATAGACTTCTATACAACCAGAGGAGTCGCCCCCTGGTGGTCAATAGAGAGAATGCAGCTTTAACACATGAAGCGTAGACTTCTATACAACCAGAGGAGTCGCTCCCTGGTGGTCAATAGAGAGAATGCAGCTTTAACACATGAAGCGTAGACTTCTATACAACCAGAGGAGTCGCCCCCCTGGTGGTCAGGAGAGAGAATGCAGCTTCAACACATGAAGCATAGACTTCTATACAACCAGAGGAGTCGCCCCCTGGTGGTCAGGAGAGAGAATGCAGCTTCAACACATGAAGCATAGAAGCATAGACTTCTATACAACCAGAGGAGTCGCCCCCTGGTGGTCAGGAGAGAGAATGCAGCTTTAACACATGAAGCATAGACTTCTATACAACCAGAGGAGTCGCCCCCTGGTGGTCAGGAGAGAGAATGCAGCTTTAACACATGAAGCATAGACTTCTATACAACCAGAGGAGTCGCCCCCTGGTGGTCAGTAGAGAGAATGCAGCTTTAACACATGAAGCATAGACTTCTATACAACCAGAGGAGTCGCCCCCTGGTGGTCAGTAGAGAGAATGCAGCTTTAACACATGAAGCATAGACTTCTATACAACCAGAGGAGTCGCCCCCTGGCTTTAACACATGAAGCATAGACTTCAGTCTTCACAACCGGAGGTCTCTAGCTGATGTGTATTCTCCACCACTAACAACACACACTTTGTTCAGGGTGCGTTCAAGGTCTTCGTGGTTCGTGGATTAACAAGATATCGCACGCCGGCCTACTTCCGCTGTGTGTGACCACTAGCGTCCTTCATCTTGTTTAAATCTGTTTGTGGAACGCAGCTTCTCTGGTTGTGCATGCACACACAGCGATAACCCACAACGAAAAAACTAATTTCCTGCCGAGGTTCATGGGGGGGGGGGGGTCAAGGGTCAAACTGTCGCTGCTGTCTGAGAGAAAGGGGGAACATGTGCCGAAGAAAGAAAGAGAGAGCAAGGTATGAAAGTAATAATAAAAAAACAGGAAGGGAAGGAGACAGGAGGAAGCATTTTTCTCTCAAATTTCCCAGAGAAGAACCAGCAGAGTTGGTATTTTTGGCTCATTAATCTGCTGTCGTCAGCCTCAGTATCGCTAACACACACACACACACACACACACACACACACACACACACACACAGCAGAGTGAAGACGTCTGACACCCTGCAGCTGAAAATAAAAAAGCCTCTTAAAGAGTGTGTGATGTGACAGAGAGCTGTGTGAGCGTTAACTTGACTCAGACTTCTGCAGCAGAAGGGAAAAGTACACGTGTGCGTATATTTATTTATTTATTTATTTATGGTTTGGAACAAAGTCGACGTCTAAGAGTCGTTTTGTGAAATATAAAAAGTGTGTTCTCGTGCTTCATTTATGCATCAAGTCATAAATTGTGAGCTTCCTTACTTGCGGCCTCCACCAGCTCCGGGTGCAGACTGTAGGGGATCAGCGGGTCGGGCAGGTCGGCGAAGAACGCCTTCAGCGCTCCGGCGGCGGCGTTCACCGCCACGTCCATCGCCACGAAGTCGATGCAGTGGTCTACAGGGGGGAGGGAGAAAGAGAGAGAGAGAGAGAGAGACTTTAAAGCTCTGCAAAGAACAGAGTAATGACGTTTTCAACAATGTGGAACACACAGCGTCAAGCAGGGTGTGCTTTAGGGCGGGGCTACAAGGTGATTGACAGGTCGACTCCAGAGACGTGTGCGGCGTCTCTACGTCGCTTCCTGTTCACCGGTTGCAATAAAAAATGAAAAACCAAGATGGACGACGGCGAATAACGACAGACTTTAAAAAAACGTCAGTCCAAAAAAAACGCGAAAAAGGAAACGTCGCCATGACGACGTCCGCTTCTCATATGTGGTTTTTGACCGCTGGTGAAGACCCAGAGGTACGAGACCTCGACAAATTTCACTTCCTGTTTTCGTGCGGTTAAATGGTCGACGGGGAAGGGGAGGAGGAAAGAAAGAAAAAAAGAGGGAGAGGGAAAAGGGAGCGAGGAGGACAGAGCCCTGAGGTAACACGACAGCTGTCACCCTGAATGCCAACACACACACACACACACACACACACACACACACACACAGTCAAGGAAATAAAAAGATACTAACAGGAAATGTAGACAATAAAAAAAAAAGGGATATTTGACAGAAGGTGACAAACGAGAAGCCGTTGTTTTAAATCAGCGGAACCACATCGACCTCTGAAACCCCCAAAGGAATCAAACCGAGCTCCTCACGGAAATACATCCATCTTTTCATGGTGGAAGTGGCCACGGAGGAGCTGATTGGCTGATTTTCGCACACACACACACACACACACACACACACACACACACACAGAAGGACTTCAGGACTCCAAACAGAAGTATTCCCCCTGAACCTGTCGGCTTTATGGGAGACGTTCTGACGGACAGGCTTGTAAAAACCTCATTTTTATTATAATAAAACAAAGAGGCTAAAGAAGTATTTTAAAAGGCTGTGACGGTAAAAAAACAAGGAAAAAAACAAAAAGGTTAATCACGAGTTTAACGATAATAAAAGGAGGAACAATAGGAGACAACGAAGGCGGGGCCGACATCGCCACGTGTCAGCGCCCCGGATGTTCAAACCCCACCGCGGTGACTCCGTTTATCCAACCGGCTCCTCGTGTGCACCGCGGCATGTGTTCCTGTTTAAGCCCGTGGTCTCTCTCTCCCTCCCTCTCTCTCTCTCTCTCTCTCTCTCTCTCTTTAGGTTGTAACATGCATTCCTGACGATGCGGCCGGAGAAAATAATTTAGAGATGTAATAACGAGGTCCATCTGTGCTTTGAAACTCGGGTTCCAGGTAGCTGAAGGTCCGTGCAGGTGTTCGGGGGGCCTTACCTTGATCAAACAGTTTCTGGATGTTGTCCTGGTCCGTCTTGTTGCCGCTGACGCGATACAGGCCTTCTGTCGTCAGACCTGCAGACACAAGACACACTTCCTTCACTTATACACTTAATACAGGCAAGGAAGGAAGGAAGGAAGGAAGAGAGAGAGGAGAAGAAAGGAAGTGCTGACTATAAACAGATGGGCCAACAGGAGCAGAAACCGAGAACATTCACGCCGCGGACTTCCTCCCTCGAAAAGAGGGAGGAAGTCCTGAGAAGACGACGCCCTCTTTTCCAGGTTTTTGACTTGCTGGGGACTGATTTGGGCTTTTTTTTCTTTTCTAAAACGCTTGCGCAATGAGTCAAATTATTATTATTGATTTTCTTTTCTTTCTTTTTTTACCGTGGCGTCACCAGGAAACGATGCGTTAACGTCGCGTAGAGAGCAAATGTATATAATACGCTTTTTAAAGATGGAGACGGGGGGAACCAGCTGCTACTTTAACGGAGTCCTTCCATCTATTTTTTTTTATCATTTTAAGCCGTTTATATAATTTCTATTCTTTTGGTTCGTCTCCATATTCTATTTTTCTTTTATGTAATATTTTTAATTGATTCTTTTAACAAACTATTCATGTGTGTTTTTTTTTTTTTTTTTTAATAGCTTCTCTTCCTTTTGATCTGAACTGATTTGTCTGTTCATCATTTATGAATCAAGTCATAAATATTTATAGTTATTTCCACATGTGTAGTAATATGCGTGGACTCCGGAGCTTGTTGATAAGTGTTGCATTGTGGGTCCGGGAGGAGCAGCGAGCCCTCTCAGCTTTATGCTCGTTGATAGTAAAGATGTCATCAATACACACGACAAAAATATCACGACAGCAGCAACAAGAACCTGACAGCAGATAAACGTTTCGGTTGTTTTGTGTCTGATCCTTCAGCTGATCTGAGAGCAGCGTTTGTTAGTGTCTCCGGCTGCCAGCTGGCACCTGACAGCTGATTTCAGACCAGCACATATGGAGACGGAGTGTCTTAATTAGAGCTATAATGTGGCTGCAAGGATGAACACAAACACACACACACACACACACACACACACACACAGGTTGTAGTTCTGCTCTGTCACTGCTGCAAGGTCATCCACACTGCAGTATGCATGCCTGTGTGTGTGTGTGTGTGTGTGTCGGAGTGTGTGTGTGTGTGTCTGCAGAGGCAGTATTATGTAAATTCAGCTTTAATGGATTCAAATAAATCGTGTCAAGTGTGGGAGAGAGTGTGTGTGTGTGTTCATTAATATCTGGGTGTTTATCTGTGCATATCTGGGTCTTTGTGTGCCCTTTTGAACGTGTGTGTGTGTGTGTGTGTGTGTGTGTGTGTGTGTGTGTGTGTGTGTGTGTGTGTGTGTGTGAGTGTGTGTGACAGAACACTACGGCTGAGCTCTCTCTGTGAAATGACCTCCGTCAAACCAGCAACTCGAAGTCTTGAACCCGTGCAGTTGCTCTCATTCAGTACGTCTACTTTACTATATTTGTGAGGACTGACTTGCAACCCCGAAGGATTTGACCTTCAGCCCGACGACGGGGGAGGAAGTCCTCGGTTCTCTGCAGGTTTCCGGTGGTTCCTGATGCGTTTCTTCACACAAGAACAAAGAGATTCACGTTTCTCAGCAGACGGAACATCGAGAGGCCGAGAAAAGCTTTTACTAAACAATCTACTGAACCGTTTCTATTTGAAGAGCTCATTTGTACCATTCTACCACGTGCCCTGAACGCAGCATCCCTCGTTAACCTCTGGCCTTAACGTGACTAAATGTCACCACTAGGGACATCTCTCTGTCCTTGTGAGGACATTTGATTCTCAACAGGATGCACACACACACACAAAGTGTGTAGAGAGACACACACACACACACACACACACACACACACAGAGAGAGAGATCGGACCTGAGGGGAAGGAAGCTAAGAGAGGAGCTCATGTTTGCATGTTGGGATCTGATAAGACTCGTCCTGTTGCGATATGATCTAATATCCTGACACACACACACACACACGTACACACGTACACACACACACACACAGACACACACACACACACACACACACACACACACTTTCTCTCATCACTATCTTTCTTATCTCAAAGCTGCTTCTCTCCCTGTCTCCCTGTCTGTCTGTCCACCCATTGGCCGGTTATTTTATTGCCGTGACAACCATCTGCTGTGGGAGGAGACAGGAAGGCAGTTCAATAAGCAAAAGTCAATCACGGTCTATTTTTAGCTCTCGCTGTGTTACTCTCAGTCACATTGATGGATGACACAACTCCTCATTTCGACGCCCGCTTCATTAACTTATTTTAAACTCCGCCCCCGCAGATTAAAGCTTCGTAAACTTCACAAATTATTTTTTTTAACAAACAATCTGATCGTGAGAACGAAAAATATATATTTTTTTAAATCACAATTATCACGTTCATTTCCAGCGTAGGAAAATTTTATAACATAATTTTATATCCCAAAAAAAAAAAACCATTAAATTAACAAAAGCTGAGACAAAAAGAGAAGTCTTCTTTATTTACGTCATAAATAACCTGATTGTTCAACGCGTGCGGAGGCGGCGTGTTGCGGTAACTTGGCCCCCGAAGGAAAAGATCTGACCCCGGCTGTTGTTCACATATCTGTGTCCTGCGCTTTGTCCAACCCGACATCTGTGTTGCTGTGCACGGCGACCTTTGACCTCAGCAGTTAGATAATGACTCATCAGACGGAGGCGTTCGCTCGTCTTTATAAATAGACAAACTGGGGACAAGCGCCCGACTGTTGAAACACGTTACTCCCATTAGGATAACGAGTTTCAGGTGCTCCTCTGGTTTCATGCGTTAAAGCTGCATTCTCTCTCCTGACCACCAGGGGGCGACTCCTCTGGTTGTATAGAAGTCTATGTTTCATGCGTTAAAGCTGCATTCTCTCTCCTGACCACCAGGGGGCGACTCCTCTGGTTGTATAGAAGTCTATGCGTCATGTGTTAAAGCTGCATTCTCTCTACTGACCACCAGGGGGCGACTCCTCTGGTTGTATAGAAGTCTATGCTTCATGTGTTAAAGCTGCAGTCTCTCTCCTGACCACCAGGGGGCGACTCCTCTGGTTGTATGGAAGTCTATGCTTCATGTGTTAAAGCTGCATTCTCTCTCCTGACCACCAGGGGGCGACTCCTCTGGTTGTATAGAAGTCTATGTTTCATGCGTTAAAGCTGGTCTAGAATCCAAAGCTTTGTCCTGGAGGTTCTGGTATCTACGCGTGTGTACGTGGCAACGCTTGTGTTTTTGTTGCTGCTAGCGCTTCCTTGTTTATCCCGTAAACAGGACCTGCTGGTTTCCACTGCGTATCAGCAGATCCCGGCCCGCATGTTCCAGGTTCTCAAACCCGGGACATGAAGGTCTCAACCCCCCCAGCGCTCATTATAAAAAGCGGCCATGAGAGCCGGCGTTTCCCCAGAGAACACCAAAACACAACTCCTGAGAAATGAGCCCAGCTTTCTGGTCTGGAAGTCATTCTGCTGCCGATATTCTCCTCCAGAGTGTGTGTGTGTGTGTGTGTGTGTGTGTGTGTGTGTGTGTGTGTTTCCTCACACTCTATTGTGGTCTGGTGGAGTCATCATTTTCTCTGCTGGTGTGTTAATTTAATGATCGAGCCTCCACACAACCGTGGGTCAATATAAATCAATACAAAGGCTAGAGTGTGTGTGTGTGTGTGTGCACCTTGGGTAACAAGATCCACACACACACACACACACACACACACACACAGCTGCAGATCTTTACAATAGGAGAATCACAACTTTCGGGCTCTACTCCTCTGACTTCCTGTTTGGAAAGGTTGATACTCGTGGACTTTAATTAAGTAACATAACGAACTGTCTAGCTCCTCCTGGAAGAGTGAAGCTAACAGGTTGCATTGTGGGAATTGTAGGACCCAGCGTTATTGAAGCTGGATGTCCAGTGATATGAATACTTTATATTTTGATGCCAATTCTTTTTTTTTTAACTTTTACTCAAGAAAGAGTTTGAATGATGGACTTCTGCCTGTAACAGTATTATTACACTGTGTATTACTACTCCAGATACATATAATATATTAAATAATAATAAAATGTCTAAACAAAAGCCAAAACAAATAATTAAGAAGAAAATTAAATGCAATATAATGTGATTTCTCGTAGTTTACTGGTTTCTATCTTAGTTCCTGTGATAAAGTACTACAGGAGAATAGGTGTGACATAAACCTTGTATTTACATTTAATATTGGGCAATCTGGAATAATCTCTAACAGCTGTTTCCTCCTGGCGTTTAAAAAAAATTAAAGAAGTCACAACGTAAAACACACCGAGCCAACAAAAAAAGAGTGTGTGTGTGTGTGTGTGTGTGTGTGTGTGTGTGTGTTGATAGTAGGACAGATGTCCAGCTTTCAGGAAGCGACAGGAGCAGCCGACAACACACACACACCGTCACACACAGTCACACACACCGTCACACACAGTCAAACACA
>NC_046987.1:21278595-21313595 GCF_009769545.1 Cyclopterus lumpus
CTTGTGGGTCCTCTGGAATCCCTCTGGTGTCCCTATGAGGTTCCTCTGGGGTCCTCTGAGATTTCGTTGGGGTTCCTCTGGGGTTCCTCATGATTCCTCTGGGGTCCCTCTGGGGTTCTTCATGGGTCCTCTGGGGTTCCTCGTAGGTCCTCTGGGGTTTTGCTGGGGTTCATCATGGGTCCTCTGGGATTCCTCTGGGGTTCCTCATGATTCCTCTGGGATTCCTCTGGGGTTCCTCTGGGGTTCCTCATAGGTCCTCTGGGATTCCTCTGGGGTTCCTCGTAGGTCCTCTGGGGTTTTGCTGGGGTTCATCATGGGTCCTCTGGGATTCCTCTGGGGTCCCTCTGGGGTTCCTCATGATTCCTCTGGGGTTCCTCTGGGGTCCCTCTGGGGTTCCTCGTAGGTCCTCTGGGGTTTTGCTGGGGTTCATCATGGGTCCTCTGGGATTCCTCTGGGGTTCCTCATGATTCCTCTGGGGTCCCTCTGGGGTTCTTCATGGGTCCTCTGGGGTTTTGCTGGGGTTCATCATGGTTCCTCTGGGGTTCCTCATGATTCCTCTGGGGTTCCTCTGGGGTCCCTCTGGGGTTCCTCTGGGGTCCTCTGGGGTTCCGCTGCCTTTTTTGTGTTTTTTTGGCCACACCACATCGACAGCCACTGGCACCATTATAACCGAGCACGTGGAATTAAGATATTCAGGAGGAAAGTAATGAGAGTACTGGCCATTAAAACTAAAATAAGTTGTTTATTTAAATATATAATGAAGAATATTCTCTGTAAAATAAACATTTTCTTATTATAAAAACAAATAGTTTTTAACCCTCTGAACCCCAAAACCCCGTCATTTTCGAGCAATCGCTACAAAACTACACCGTTTATCCGCCAGAAGCTGTAAAGAAACGGCAATGCCGTCAGATTCTTATCTTTCCGGCGGTCTTTGAACACATCATGTGTGAAGACGGGCTTCATACAGAAGAAAAAGCAGCCGAAACTAAGCTTGAAATTGAGATTTATCATCAGAAACATTTTTAGTCATTAAAATCTCACCCCAAAATAACCCCTTTGCTGTAAAAAATAAATAAATAAATAAAAATTAAATTCTGAGCTCCTCATTGAAAACTATGAAGCCGTGATTTATTTACCAAAAGTCAAAACGGGGCAAACAGATATGAAATTGATTGAACTTTTTATTAATAAATACATCTCAATCCGTCTTCTTTGGAATGTAACGGCAGAAACATAGAAAGTAAAAGTAAAACCCTTCATCTGGACCCTTCGTTCTGTTATTCAGAAATATTTACTGGGGAAGTAAAAAAAATAATTTTAAATAATAAATAAAAAAAGGACATAAAAGTGCCAGAAGCAGACTTAGTTAAGGGCTTGTTTTATTCAGTCAAATAGCCGATGGAAGTTCTTTTGAAAAGCTCCTCTCCTCCTCACATTATACTAAGTGCTGGGGAAGATAACAACCAATGGGACTTCCAAATGCATCAACATCAAAAAGCCATTTAATCAGTGCTCGCTCTCTCTCTCTCTCTCTCTTTGTGCCAAATACCATCCCAATGTCTCTGGGGAGCAGGAAACATTTAATAAAACTTCTCTAATGGAGTCGGGCGGCGGGGCGCCGCGTGGCCTCGCCCGTCTGCCCGCCATGTGAGAGGAGGTTTTTATTCTCAAGACATCGGGATGTTTTTGGTACGTAAAGTTAGACTAAAAGAAAGAAAATAAAAGACTAAAATCGCCCCCCCCCCTCACAAATACGAGATTAAAACTCGAGTCACGTCACTATTAAAAAATCTGAGACGGGCTTTAAATCCAGCAGGTTGGAAGGAGCACACACACGCACACACACACACACACACACGGGGTGCTTTAGCCATTTTAAAAATACAAAAGATGTCAGCAGTTTTTTTTGGGGGGGGGGGGGGGGGGGGGGGGGGAACAAAAGAGGAAGAAAACAAGAGAGTCTTCGCCCACGCCGCTTTGCATTTTTCCAGCTTTTCACCTATTTTATGAAGCGTTTTACCGTCGTTTTCCAACCCGAGGAGACACACACGCAGACGCTTGTTTTTATTTGGATCATATTTTATTTTTTTCGGCATATTAAAATGTGAAGACAGAGCACCGGCACTCGGGAGATAATTATTCATTAGTTTTTTCTAGAAGGGACTATTCAAAAAAGGTCTTTATGCTTCGTCCTTTTAAGGCCAAAGAAGTTTCCAAGGAGGACGTCGCCGTGTCTCAAACAGGAAGTGGACTTCATGTAGACCCCCCCCCCCTCCCCCCGCGGTCTTTATACTACCTCGTTCATGATATACGGCGTTGCTGTGAATGCCGGGGGGGGGGGGGGGGGGGGGGGGCAGCCTGAACCTCCCCTACGATAAAGCGTCCGTTTATCAGAAGCTACAACCAGCGTCTGAATATCCGAGCGGCGTGGGCGAGAAACCTTTCTAGAAATACCTTCTCGACTCTTACTATTCTTTCCCCATCTCTCTCTTTTTCACTCGAGCTTTCGCACTTCTCTCTCTGAGGCTCTGAACCCCCGTCGCCTCCTTCATATCAGATGCCCGCCCCCCCATAACAGCGAGAGATTAATGCTGAAAATATAAAGCAAGAGATTTGTGCTCCTGACCTTGCAGAGTTGGGTAAAAGCCTGATCCTCCTCCTCCTCCTCCTCCTCCTTCTCCTCCCCCTCTCTCGCTGCTGCTTTCTGCAGAAATGTAAAAGGTCGGGACCCGTCGCCGCGCTACAAAGAGAGGAGAGATCCATCCGAGGCCGAGGCACGTTCAGGAACGCCCGAGAGACCCGCCAACCAATTCCCTCTTCGGACGAAACGGAAAACAGGGGGGGGGAGGGGGAGGGGGGGGGGGGGGGGGGCGGGACTCATTTGCTCCGGCACGAGTTTCAGGTTTCTCAAATAAAATGCAAGAAGATAAATGTGCACGCCATGGAAACCAAGGCAGGATTTAGTTTGGATATATATTTGGTGTTTATGTTTACAACTGGACGGACATGGTGAAAAAAGGATCAGTTGGACATCGCTCACAATTAGCACTTTACTTTCTTTTTAACCATATTCATCTTCATCTTGTTGCTATTCTGGCTATTGTTTATGCAGGTTTATATATATATATATATATTTGTTCTTATTTTATGTCAGCAAAAGTCAGTTTTATAATCCCATATCCATCTTTCTTGGTTGTCTCAAACATCTAACCTCCAGATCCACGAATTCGATGGATAAAAAAAAGAAGAAGACTCAGATACGAGATTCTGTCGCAATAACCGCAAATAAAAATAAACGCCGTCGACTCTTCACCCAGCCGTCCAATCACAAGGGAGGAGGGGCGGGACAAAGCGTGGCATCCGACGTGCATCAACAACAATGGAGGAAGACGCTCAACCTTCATCCGGAGCAAGTTCTCCAGCTCGATATTTCAGCCTCATTGACCCCCTTCTGTGTTCCAATTAGTTTCAAAACGTCTTTAAAATATATTTGTCATATAGAAAGCAACAATAAAGCATATTTATAGAGCACCGAAATCTGGATGAATGAAGGTATTATACGGCATTGAGCCAATCATCATCACCGCGGAGTGCATTTACTGTGGTAAGAGCTGTAATCTACAGAGAAATACTATATATATATATAAATATATAAATAAATATATATATAAATATATATATTTTAAAAAAAATATATATATATATATATATAAATATATATATATATATATATATATATATATATATATCGCTCAGACACAAAGCTGAGGCATGTTGACAAATCTGGCTGCTCGCTTTTCATTTAATACGGGTGTTTTTTTTTCAAGGCCACCTCTTCTTTTTCAGGGACCTTGAAGGCTTTTAGTTATTCTTTAAAATCCACAGAGCTTGAAAGTTATTTTTTTTTTCCCCCCGGCCCTTCAGGAGGAGCACCGCCAGTAAGAAACACGGTGACTGGAGCGCACTTTAAAAAAAAAGAAAAGAAGATGATAGCGTACGAGAAGCAGAACAAACATCATCCTTATTTAACGCCGACATTTTTTATTTATTTTTTTTATCTCAAGGAGTTCACTTCCACTCCTTTAAAAGCCGCGCACGGAGCGCTTAATGAGACCTGAGACGGGCTTTAAATCCAGCAGGTTGGAAGGAGCTAACCAGCACACACACACACACACACACACATGCTTCCAGACACATTTGCAGCCACACACTCACACAGAGTCACAGTTTGTCCTCACACACACACACACACACACACACACACACTCGCTGGTGTGAAGCCACCGACACCACAAACAGTCATCGTCGCCTCTCGGCCGGTGAAACCAAACCGACCGCAACGATTATGTTTAACAAACAGAACAACACAACTTCAGCTGCCTGAGCTTTTCTCAGATGTGAATATATTTGCGAATTAAAATCCAAGAAATAATTATCCGACGTCAAAAACTGCAGTTAATTTGGTACCAATGGACAAGCTGATCCCATCAATACGAGTGTTCCTGGTATACATGTATAATACTACACTTTGAGAAAGATGACGTTTTTCTACAGAAGGCTAATTCTTCATAAAGTAAACAAACCTTCTCTAAAAGTCAAATAGTTGGCTCCAGCTTCCATAAAACAAATAATTGTTTTTCTTTCCAAAGAAAGAAGCTCTAGCTTGTGCAGCGTGGAGGGGAGGGGAGCGGTTTGACTCCAATTAAGTGTCTGTTGTGTCAGACGGAGAGAAGAAGAGCCGGCGATGACACGATATCAGGCTCGAGGTTTTAATGGCGCGCCCCTCTCCTCCCCACCGCGCTCAGGAGGTCAGAGGTCAGGCTCTGGAGCTTGGCGGAGGTTCAGCCTCTCTCTGGTCTAGCGAGACGTTAGGCGGGGCGGATCTCTCTGCAGACGGAGCCGACCCCACCCTCTGAGCTATAAACTCAAATATGTACTGCAGGCAGATTAACGGCCTTATAAACCCCGCCTTCAACCCGGAGGTGTTTTCAAGTTAAATTGTCTGCATGTGGAGCACCTTAAAAACAGATTTATTTATTTTTTTTAACAGAAGATGTTCCCCTCATGTCTGGTGAGAAAACTATACGCCAGAAAAATGCAGAGGGGGGGGGGGGGCTGGACTTAGAAGCTCCAATACACCAGTCAGCTGGCAGGCGTCCGCACAAACACAACTACACACACACACACACACATACATACATACAACGCTTGGGATTAATCCTAAATTTGGTTGGCAGCCACCAATCGGAGGGAAGGGGGGAGGGGGGCTCATGTAGGCAGAGATGAAGGGCGTACGTGACGAGACGTGTGTTTAAAGGAATGTTTTATGTCGAGTGCTGGAGGGGGGGGGGGCTTATACAAATAAAGAAACATTAAAAAAATAAAGTTACTTGGAGGTCTTTCTGCACTGAACATGGAAAAAAGACGACTGGACCAAGTGTAAATGCATTATGCAACAAACGCATGCAATATTAAAAAGGTGCTTAAAATATTAATTTCAGTGAGGAAAGTAAGAGTTTGGGGGAGCGTAACTTAAAAAGTGTCCAGGTCGGGGGTTTGAATCTCACTGCAGTCGCGTCCCTGCAGAACGTTAACAAATTAACACAAATAATAAATCACATTTATTTTGTTATTGCACTTTTTATATTTAAATGAAACTGCTGCTTACATTCCTGCTCATGCACTGAATTCGATTGGTCCTCATTCATCAAACTAAATAAAATCGTAGCACATTTTGGAGGATTTTGAGTGTCGAACTTTAACCTTTTCCCAGTTGAATTTAAACATTTTGGTAGGCCTTGAAAAAATGCCTGATTCAAAATGCAGCTGGGGTTTTCTATGAGGGGAGCAGGCAAGGAGGCCAACGCATACCCAGCATGCACTGCTCTGCATCAGCCGGCTCTTCTGATACAAACACTGACTGCAGTTTCAAGGGAGCCGATGGGGATGATGAGCCTTGCTCAAGGGCATCTGAACCACAGTCGGGAACGACCATCGAGTAGATTACGAAACATTCCACACTCAATATCACGTGCAAGCAAAACCAGAGCCCCAAAGCAACATATTCAAAGCTGGTTTTGTCCAATTAATAGTTCAAATCCCCCAAATAGTTACTTCACAATGATGTAAAACAAAGATCCTCACATTTAAGAAGCCAAAACCAGCTAAACGTGGCGTTTTCTTTTACCTGCTATCTGCAAAACATCAACTTCAAGCCACAACAAAAAGAAGATACTTCAGCGTCTTTAATTGTTTCCGACAATTTTCTCGTGTCGATTAATTGACGGCACCCACTCGAGTAAATCTCTCCACCGGCGGTCCTTGATCAGTTGTTTCTTTTATTGTGATCGCGGTAATCTTTCGCCATCTTGTTTTGTAACCTTTCCAGCGGTGCTTTGGCAACACGTGGAGAGCCAATAATAAAGCTCCTTGACTTGAAATGGACCCGTCTGGGCCGGCCGGTTGACGGACCAGACGGAACACGTTTGGTGGGTGAGATCCGAAGTGAATACTCTAATAATGTAGATTCATGCACCTTAGATAAGCCCCCCCCCCCTGCGCATAATTACTCGTTTGGAAAGACATGAGAGGAAATAACCACAAAGCTTTGTAAGATGTATGTAAGAACAAACCAGCTGTGCCTTGCAAGAGCTACAAAATACCAGAGAGAGCCAGGTAGCACCTGAGCACTCAGGCAGAAGATAAAAGGAAAACATAAAAAACAAGAGAAGAAGAAGAGGAGGAAGAGGAGTGGGACATAAGACCCGAGGAAGAAAACAATGAAAACAAAATGACTCACCTGTGCGCTCGATGTAGTCGACGCATTTGTCGATGAAGAGTGGGATGGGTCGGTCCGGGGTCACCAGGTTCTGCAGGGGGACGCCAAAGTAGTTGCTCTCCCAGGTTCTCCTGGTGGGGGGGTACAGAGGCTTGGGGGACTTGGAGGATTTTGGCTATGAAGTGGAAAGGGGAGGGGGGAGAGAGAGTAAAAAGAGGGATGAGATGAGGGGGGATAGGAGGAGAAAAGCAATGAGGAAGTAGGGGAGTAGGGAGGGGAAAATGAGGAAATGTGAATGAGGAAGTTCAAAAAAATTGAGAACAGGAAGTTGAGGGAAAGAATTAGAGGAAACAATCCAAATGGGATGACGGAGGAGAGACAAGAGAAGGTAGGGACGACAATATGGGATCATGAGAAAAAGGGGAAGAGCGTGAAGAGATGGGGAGAGGAATGAAAGAAGAAGGAATTGAGGAGAAAGACACAGGGGAGAGCAGAAAGGGAGAGAGGGAGAAGATAGAGAAGAGGAAGAGGATGAGGATGGGGGACAAGTGGGGAATAGATCAGACAGAAAGTTAGAGAGGGAGATACCAGAGGGAGGTTCGTGTGGAGGAAGATGAGAAGAGAAGGAAAAAAAACAACGAGACAAAACCGTTATTTAGGACTGAAGCCAGGACGAGTAACGAGGTGGCTTTGATTACCCACGCTCCTCTGCTCATCAAAGCGTTGTCATGCCGACAGCGGTTCGGGACGGCGACTAAACACCTTCCATTTTGTACCTTGTGGGTCATCCTTTTCGCTCTCTCCCCCTTCTCTGATTATCAAAAGGCGATTTTTTCAATGTTACGCCGGCGAGCGTTTCTATGACGGATTTGCACGGCGTTAACCCGACGCGTGCATCGTGCACGTCGCCGTGGTCGTTGCGCTCGACGCTGCAACCGCAACACACTGTTGTGGTGCGCAGTGTCTTTCATGTGACGACAAACATTTTTTGAATTACAATGTTGCTGCCTGAGTTTTGCAGCGGTTTAAAATCATGCAGGGCTGAATTTAAGTTAAAAAAAATAGGGGGGAAAATATTAAAAGTCCATTTTGAGCACTGACTTTAGAAACAGAGGCCTCGTATTGCCATTTTAGATTTCCTGTACGGATCTCTCGTGCATATACACGTGAAAGGACTGGTGTGTGTATGTGTGTGTGTGTACATGCTCTGTCAAGCTAATGTTTGCTTTTAACTGCATTGTTCAAAAGCCGTTTGATTTTTCTTAATTTGCATGTAGAGTGCTGGCATAATTGCCACATATGGTATTTGTCTGAGATAACAGTGGCTGTATTAAATGCTCTTGCTTACACACACATATATATATATATATATATATATATATATATATATATATATATATATATATATATGTGTGTGTGTGTGTGTGTGTATCTGTGCTCGGCAGCCTTAGACGAGCCTTCAGAGAGCTGTAAAGGATATGCAGGCGTCTTATCTCAGATTATACACACAGAGCCCGACTGTCTCGAACAGTGTGTCTTTTCATCAAGCTGTTTATTGGCGTGCCTGAGAGGTGGGGGAGGCTCATAAACCATTTCAGCAGTGGGTCAGATCAATCAATTACCAAGGTAGTTTATTCTCACTACGAGTCCCGGGCCTATTAAAAACAGAAATCTGCTCCCATCACAAACCCGCACGCTACTATACACAATGTTTTCTGCTCTCATTCACTCTTTCATTCTCTCATATTCAATGCACCGAAGCTTTCTTTCGGTAACTCGGCTTCGGCTCAGTGTCCTGGAGGCTGTAACGTCTCTTTCTGTCCTTTGTTGCTCTATAAAACTCTTTTAAACTACCCCGTTTGCTCCAAAGCAGTTGATAAAAATTTGACCCGATATTAAAACTCATTCATGACGGACAAGACTCACCTTCTTGGGTTCCTTTGGCGTCTTGGGCTTCTTCTTCTTCATCTTCTTGTCCTCCTGCTCGGGGTCCGAGGTGATGGCCGGGTTATCGATCCCGCCCTTCCAGGGGTCGGCGGGGGAGAGCAGCGGGTCCTCCTCGCTGCCCCGGTGGGCTCTTCCCTTTTTCTTCTTTTGCATGGCGGGGCCCGACTCCTCCCCATCGCTGTCCGACTGGAACCGTCTTTGGTAGGCCTTTGTCTTGCTGAACAGGATTTTAGAACGGTGTTTGTATTTCGACGGCCGCCGTCCGGCCTGATACCTTCGGTCGAATCCGTTCTCTTCCTCTCCGTGGAGGCCGTGCAACCCGCCGAAGGAGTTTCTTATTTTGACCAGGCGACTGTGGGCGTCGTCGGGCACGGCGTAGATGTCGTCGTTGTGGAAGCCCCTGGACCGGAGCAAGGTGTCCACGGGGTCTGCATAGTTGTCCGACGCCTCCACGTCCTCGCCGTGCGTCATTGGGCCGCGCGGCGTCCTGCGGTTGCTTCGCATGCCAGCCTCGATGGTTTTGAGCAGGTTGGGGTCTAGCTTTTTGACATTGGGTTTGGGGAGCAGTGGTTTGGGCCGGACAGGTGGAGGCACTTTGTGGTTGCGTTCATGTTCTCCCACAGGCGTGCTGTGGACCGGGTACTCATTGCCCTCGAGGTCGATGCGGTACTTGGCCCGCTCGCTGGGTGTGGGGAGAAGCTGAACGTCATCGCCGATCGGACTGTACGGCGGTGGGGCCTCGTTGTCGTCATCAGATTCTAGGTAGTAGGTGTTGTAGGCCGGGGAGTGGCTATGGGGCGAGGTGGGGAAGACGTCTTCACTGGCACCAGTGGTGCACTCGCGTGACGAGCTGTCAAATAGGAAGGAGCTCTCGATGTTTGGCTTTTTCTCCAGCACTTCGTTGAAAAAGGGCGTAAAAACCTCCGTCTGCCGATGATACTGCGACAGCGAGTAGAGCGCCGTAAACTTGGCTGCAATCTCTGTGGCAATGTGCTCCCCCTCCGTCATCAGCTCCTTGATGGCATCATTCTCAAAGAAGTCTGCCTGGCTGTCCGTAATGGCCACCATCTGGACGGGGATCACATCCTGGACTTCGGCCAAGAACGCCCGCAGGGTCGCCATAGAAGCCTTGCGTTTGGCAGAGTAGACTAAAATGTAGCCGTGCACCAGTTCGTCCTTGCGGACACCGATGGCAGTGTGGTAGGAGAGGATGGTGACCTGGATCCTCCTCCTGCTGTCCCCGATGATCTTGTCCAGTATCAGTGTGTTGCTCTGGCCCGGCTGACCCGCGCTACAGCAATGCGAGTCCAGGAAAGGCGAGAGGATGAGGTCGACGCTGAAAGGATCCCAGCACATGGCGCACATGACTATCCGGAGGTCCGTCTCTGACATGTCTTTGATAGAGGGCAGCGGGGCCAAGACGTCAAAGTTATGCTTTAGCCCCTCCAGCACTGCGCGGAGACCCTGTTTAATTTGAAATTCTGTGAACTTACGTGGAAAGGCCCCGGAGGGGATGTCGACAAAGGTGCACTGCAACTTGTTTGCCAGCTGTTGGCCCTGGTGCCTCAGGATGGGTATGTTTTTGCAAACACTGTCCCTCTGATTCGCCAGGATGAGAATGAAAGGTAGCGGCTGAGCAAACCGGTCTCTCCTACTCTGTGCTATCTCCGCTCTGATCCTGCCTATGCAATCTCCAATGCAGTTAAGGGACTCTATGGAGTTGAAAACGCAAAAACAGCCATGTGGCTTGAAGGTGGTGACCCACGTGTGGCTGAAGAGCAGTGTGGAATTGACATCCACGGGAAGAAGCTCCAGTTCGTAAATTTTACCGTCCAGGGTGTACTCGTCGTCTGTGGACTGAGCTCTGATCTCATTGGCTAGTTCCTGTGAGAGACCCTCCCTTCCCAGGAGGCAGAGGTTGATCTTATCGATGTTGGCACTGTTATAGTAGAGATTAGAGCGCCCGTGGTCGAGCTGCACCAGCCTGTTTGCTAAAACCTGCTCTACTTTCAGATCCACACAGTTCTGCCCACTCAGACACGTCTCCTTTGTGGGATGGTAAACAAACCCAATGTGTTTGAGGAGGAGCGACTCTCTATCTGGGGCAAGTTTCTGCAGAGCTCTGTATCTGGGCTCCTCATTCAGCACACAGTGAATTTCGCTCATCTTGTCACAGCTGGGGGTGGCATTCAGATCCAAGTCGTAGAATAGCTCGGCATGCTCAAAAAGCATTTCCTGAAAATCCTCTTTGGCCCTTTCAACTATTTCCTGCTGGTGTCTACAGTAAACATCCCTCCTATCTGATTCTGTGATGTACTTGTAGGCCTCGTCCTCCATGACAAAGCACATGACTTCCTCCCAAGGCTGCCCCGCACTGATAAAGTGAACCCTCTCCAGCGTCTTCTTGAACCGCTCCTTCATCTCCCCCCTTCTCTTCTCAGACAGCAAGTGCTGGACGTGGTTGTGGTAAATTCTCTCGCCGTCGAGTGTGTCGAGGAGGTCGAAGGGTATCCGGCGGTCGCTCATGGCGATGTGGTCCGTCTCGTCCCACGGCGTCTGCTCCAGAACCACAAACCAGTACTGGAAATCAGGCCGGTTCCGGATCACACTCTGCGCCTCGGGCCAAGAGAGGTGTTCGACCTCGTCCAGGTTGTTGAGGAGGTTGTTGAGGGTTTTGGGTAGTGTCGTCAGGTACTCCTCCTTCCGCCTCTTGATGTGCTCCTGCTTTAGTTGTGCAATGTGCTTTGTGAACATGTTGCGGGCTTTCCTGGAGCCCTCCAAGGTGATGAACTCGTCGTAGTCGGGTTTGCCCTTCATATTATTTTGCACCGTTTTCCACGTGGTGTGGTAATCCCTCACGGTGTGCAGTATCAATTTCTCGAATCTATCCGTTACTGAGGCGACGAGCTGCCGTTGCACTTTGTACGCCTCCAGGTAGGACACAGTTTTTGGCTTTCCCCTGGTTTTATCCAGCTGCTGGATGAGGGCGTTGAAGCAGACCTCTGCGTTGACGTTGGAGCGCGCCGACGTCTCGATTAGCAGCAGGTTCTTCTTGCTGGCGACGAAGGCCTGCAGATCCCTCAGGTGCTGGTCCACGCACTCGTCACATTTTGTGGCAGCGACGACGATGGGCTTCTTTGACTTGACAATTTGGGAGTAGAGGCTGTTGACGAACTTCATTTGGTCGTCGAACTTCCGATTGCATCCCTTGCTGACGTCGATACAGAGCAAAAAGCCGTCGATGTTCAGCTTCCCGTCGGGCATCTGCTTCTGTTCAAAGTCCTGCTCCAGGCCCAGCTGGTCCGTGCAGATGTACATGAGCTTCTCTGCCGACTGGAGCTTGGTTGCCGCGGCCCGTTTGGTGTACGGCTGCAGGTTCGTACTCCGATGCGGAAGAAACGTCTGGTCATCGATGAACTCCGTCTGTTCGATAATTTGTATTTTACAGTCCAACCCGTCGTCCCCTCGATGGGACACGTCCCCCCAATACAGGAAGTGGTCATTGTTGACCACACGTCCCCCAAAGTCTATGGTGCTCAGCACCGAGGTGTGCTCCGTGTAGTAGCCGTCCGCATTGGGGCGAATATATCGGTTGCATAGGCAGGACTTGCCGACGCCGCAATTTCCCTTCTCTTTCTCCGTCCCCGAGAGGCCAACCACGCTGACGGCGAATGACGGGGGGCGCGCATCCTTGTTCTTGGCCATTATATCCCCCCGCTCATCGCTAACTTGGTCACGTCCAGTAAAAAGGCTCAAGATATCATTCCAGTTCTGCTCGTCAGTGATACAAAGGCACATTCATCCCGTGTTTCCCTTTTGTGGTTTACGAATCCCTCTCCAACTCAACGGGGCCTCTCCCTCAGCTTCTATCCTGGGACTTCTTTAAGCTGGGATAGAACAGCCGGCTTCTCCTTTCATCACCTGCCTGCAAGACATAGACATTTACAATTAGGAAGGAGATAAAAGGCAACACAAACAAAAAAACATATTGGCACCGATTCCTCCTCGGAGCACTTCAGTCTCCTTATCGCAAATAATATAATTGGCTTTTTTTCTCGCGGCCTATCCCCCCCCCCCGGGACACGCATGTACATGTGTGAATTTAAAACAACAAATCAGACATGTTAATCAGGCATTACGCTGAGTTATCAGGAAATTATTACACAACAGCACGCATTATCACACTTGTGCAGGAGAGAATAATCCCTCCTAAATAGTAATAGCTTAACGAAAGCTTTTTTGATTTGCCTTTCATGTATGAGAACAAAATACACTGGTCTTAAAACACTTCCATAACAGGTGTGTAATTTTAAAAAAAATGTTATGTTGAAGCAAGCTGCATTTTTTTTTTTTTTTTTGTAAAAGGAAATATTTCTTCTTTTTTTTGTTTTTTTTAAAGTGCAATATCAAAATGAAGACAACAATCTAAAGTGTACCATTAAAACGTATATAAGAGAAAAGGAGAGTAATTCAATCGCGGGCCGCTACGCAATGTCACTTTTCCCCTGGCAGAGAAAAAGAAGAAGTGCTTTCAACCAATTTGTGCCGAGGCAGGATAAAAATGGCATGCGACTCCGGCCCTTTGACAGCCACTGACCTAGAAATTATTTGCTTCGCTGTGAGAATGAAACAGAGAAAATAAATCAGTTCACAGATCCGTCATCGTCACAACCTACGGCTGCATGATTAGGGCTAAACGTATAATCCTGATTACTGGGCCCGCCGCTCTCCTAATATATTTTGCCTTGACATTCTGTCGGTGGTTATTAATCCTAATTGGCAGTTTTTATTATCTGTGGAATCAAATCACTGTGCTGCTCGATCATGATCTATTCAACATTAACAAAGAGGTGAAATAAAGTGTTTCACAACACCAATATTCAGCAATACCAGATTGTGGAAACTAAAACTCTGGTATCTGATGGACCGTGCAACCTCTCAATCATTATCATCCAAGATTGCCGCAGTTAAATGAGCCTGAACCCTTCCACAACCTCACTGGAGGCTGATAACTGATAACTGCAGTCATTGTTGTTGTTGATTTTTAACAGAACGATGGCAATCAGCCAGTAAATGTGCCTGCATGAGCTGGAAAACGCCGGCTGCAGCGTGGCGGCATGCTGAGCCTGAGAAACTGCACCAGGGAAGGAATTCAGGTCCGCTGACACGACTCGAGCGAGGAGGTTTCCCCTCGACTGTTTATGGAGGCCACGGTGATGATGTCACCAGTGTGTGTGTGTGTGTGTGTGTGTGTGTGTGTGGAGGGGGGGTTTAGTGCAAGGAAATAAAAAGATTTTTGTGAGTCTGCAGATCTGCAGCCACCTTGAGACACAAGCAACATGTTGGGAAATGAATGCAGATGTCTACATTTTACTCACTGAGCTCAATTATCTATAAAAAAAAGAGAGATCACACAACCCAATTCCCCATCTGTGAGATGACACAGGTGAGGGCGAACAAAAAGGGAAATTACCTGCAGGAATTGTGCCCTAAATGTTACGTCAGCTCGTCTGTAATCTGGGAGCTCCGCGTGCCTCGAACACGCCCCACGACAAAGTCAGAAAACACAGCGACCAGCAGGTCCGTCCGGTTTACAACTCCAACCGCGAGCCCCTACAATAGCTCCTGTGCAGCTTACCTGGGACACACCTGACGAAAGCAGGAAGAAGTTCACCTGAAGCACTGCGCATGTGCACGTACACTTGAGAGGTGGCCCCCGATGCCCGCGAGCAAGGTATTTCCATTACCGGAGCGATGTCTTAATAATTGCTTCCAAAACAATCCTAAATATTATAATCTCCGATGTGAAACTCACTGGCGACGCTGCGGCTAGGAAACGTCAGAAACCGCTTATCAGCAACAGACGAAGGCCTTCAATTACAACAACCGAAGCCTATTAACGTGGCGTTGATCGACTGACCGACTGATTGTTACAGACCGACATTCCTCACCCAAACAACCCGTGTTTAGTCAGATCAAATCACCCCGAACCCAAACATCTGTTCTGCATTTCTGTCAGCCGATGATCGAGTCCATCGCTCTGCTGTCAACACGGCAGGTCGATAGAAGACTTTTGAATTAAATGTTAACGTGCATAAAGAGAGGAACCCTGGCTGGATAAGACCTGGATGGGAGCCTTATTATTAGCCTTATGAACTACATTGGCGCCGCAGTAATGGCTGAAAGTAGCCGTGTGCATCATGATTAGTCTATTCACCGAGAGGCTGCAGGGGGGATTAAGGTATCACTTGGCAAGCTGGTTTTAGAGATGACTAAATGCGCTTAAGCCTGAAACACAGCAGAACGCACTGCCGGGGACGGCGGACCATTTAAAAGCAGCACCCGGCTGGTTTTTTTAATTTATTTCTTCAGCATCAAATCACAACGCAGGACTCCCAACAGAGACGAGGGGAGTCCCGTCGACTGAGTCGGCGGCGCCTCATTTAGTTTTCTCCCCCCCCCAGAACCAGTTCTGATCTCGTGTGGAGAGACGACTCGGCTCCCACAGGAAGAAATTCATCCAAACATTAAAAGCGTGAAAAATCTAAAACTGCCTCCCATCAAGCGAAGATTGAGCTCGGTTGCGTAATGTCGCTGGAAAACGTCGGCGACCTCCTCGTCCGAGAGAAACTAGAGATGCGATACGACGAAGTATCAGAAAGCTTCGATTGCATCCACGACTTTAATGCGAAAACTATGTGGGGGAAAAAAAAAAAGCACCAGGCACCTGACATGGAGAGCTTCCGTCACCCCCCCCCCCCCCACCACCACCCCCACCCCTTTCCTGATTCAGGTCCAGACCTGAAGCGGAGTCTCACTCATCAGACTTCCCATTCCTGAGGTATCGATGATGATCTGTTTACAGGCCGACTGAACTCGATCATACCTGCAGTCACTCAGGACGGAGGACCGTATTACACACGTTTGTCCTGCTCTCCAAGCAAGATGTGGACTAAAGCTACGAGCTGCTTGTCAAGACCACAAGAAGATGAAATGCTCAACATTCTCTAACAACAACAACAACAACAACAACGACGACGACGACGACGACAACCAGGTTTATGCGTGTAGAATAACATTTACGAGCAACGTGTGCTACCTTCTGGAAATTCCCAGCGTGACAGCTGAAAAGGAATAATCCACCTGAGTATTGTTAACAGCTTTGCTCCACACACACACACACACACCTTGAGGAGAAACCCCCTGAATTCCCCTGAAACACAGAAGAATTCCCTGAGAACCTCTAGACGCTACGACCAGCTGATCCCGGTCCAGGACCAGGACCTCCTGCCACAGATACAGTTTCTTAGACACGTCCATCCCCCTGCACAATGTCTTACTGTTTACACACCCTTTGCACATATTTTCTCTACTAACACACACATGACACTTTCATAACACACTCTTATTCGTTTGTTTTAAATGATGTCATGCTGTTGCACAACACACCAAGCCAAATCCCTTGCACATGTAACGCACCTCGCTTACACTCAATGCCTTTAACAATCTATGTGCTTGAGGAAAGTGGCATGTTTTCTTTATATGTGGCGCACACTTAAAAGGAGGAGTGCAAAAGTGCTCGAGGAGCAAAAAAAGAGAGATAGATTTTTTTTAAAAGGTGGACTACCCCTTTAAGGGGAGTTTGGGTAAAGGGCACCAGGAACTGCAGCAAGTCCGAGTCGATGCAAATGGCATGCAGAGCTGCAGCGGGACGAACCCCCTGAACCCAACGCTGCACGAACCGACACACTAATAAATAAAGTGTGGTTCCGACTGCTCGTCGCGGGTGAGACGTTCAAAAGCACCTGGGTGACGTCGGAAAACTCAAATAAGCCCCTGGATCCATCCTCGAAGCATTTTTAAAAAAAATAAAAAAATAAAAAAATAAACTGGCAACCCCCCCCCCCCTGCAACTTTCTAAACGAACTCCTTTTTTTTTTCTTCCAATAAGCTTTAAAAAATTGTTTTAATTTTAAATCATTTAAAAACACTTAAAAATGACAAGACCGACAGCGAGCACGGCGTGACGTGAAAATGTTAATTTCTGACGTATTTTCAAAGTAATTTCCCCGAATGAAAATGAAGCCGAATTAAAAAAAAAAAAAAGGGTGGAAACCACGTTAAAAAAAAAAAAAAAAAGATTATTGTTCCGGTTAGTTAGTTGAGGTTTAAATTAAAAATAAAACAACAGACGTTAATGCGTCAACGCACCGTGGCTAACACTCGAAACCACGGCATTTGATACGGTGGTTATTACCCCTCCTCCCCGGGGAGCAGGGCATGAAACCCGGGTTCGGCCCCGATACTCCCGGAGAGAGAGAAGAAGTAGAAGAAAAAGAAGAAGAAGAAGAAGAAGAAGAAGAAGAGCTCACATTGGAGCTGTGTTAGCATGCCAAAACAGAAGGATAGTAGCTAGCTAGCTAACGCTAAATAAAAATCACACACCGGTGGTTTTAAATTATAAAATACAGCACACATTTTTTTTTTTTTTGCATTATCACCCAGCAGCTGGAGGGGGGATGTTATGGGCCAGGGTTCGGCCGCAGGAAAGAAAGAATAAAAAGAAAAGAAGAGTCCTAGCCAAAGCTAATGGAAGTCCCAAACACATTCCCCTACCCACCTACGAACATGGTCGCTCCCAGATCCACATACCACGGAGGGGAAGAGGAGAAAGCATTTCCCACATTACAACAGGGGCAAAAAAAACTCCCTTATTTTTTCTTTTTTTTTTTTTTTTTAATCCACAATCCAAAGGGAGGTGTTCGTCGGTGTCCGGCGAGGATCCGAAGTTTGTTGTTCGGGGTCCCGGGTTGCGAACAGACCGCCGGTCAGTCTGTGTTTTAGTGTGTTTTTAGTGTTTTGTTTAGAGCGGAATGCGACTGTAAGCCGAAACCTGCTTCTCTCCGCTCCCCTCCCCTCTCGGCAGCAATGGCGACTCGCTCTCTCTCTCCTCCACTCCCCTCGCTCTGTGTCTATGTCTCTCTACCTTCACATTCAGCCTCTATCCCTCCCTCTCTCTCTCTCTCTCTCTCCCCTCTCTCTCTCCTCCACTCCCCTCGCTCTGTGTCTACGTCGCTCTACCTTCCCATTCAACTCCTATCCCTCTCTATCCTTCTCTCGCTCTCTCTCTCCTCCACTCCCCTCGCTCTGTGTCTATGTCTCTCTACCTTCCCATTTAGCCTCTACCCCCTCTCTCTCTCTCTCTCTCTCTCTCCTCCACTCCCCTCGCTCTGTGTCTATGTCTCTCTACCTTCACATTCAGCCTCTATCCCTCCCTCTCTCTCTCTCTCTCTCTCTCCTCCACTCCCCTCGCTCTGTGTCTATGTCTCTCTACCTTCACATTCAGCCTCTATCCCTCCCTCTCTCTCTCTCTCTCCCCTCTCTCTCTCCTCCACTCCCCTCGCTCTGTGTCTATGTCTCTCTACCTTCACATTCAGCCTCTATCCCTCTCTCTCTCTCTCTCTCTCCCCTCTCTCTCTCCTCCACTCCCCTCGCTCTGTGTCTATGTCTCTCTACCTTCACATTCAGCCTCTATCCCTCTCTCTCTCTCCCCTCTCTCTCTCCTCCACTCCCCTCGCTCTGTGTCTATGTCTCTCTACCTTCCCATTCAGCCTCTACCCCCCCCCCTCTCTCTCTCCCCTCTCTCTCTCCTCCACTCCCCTCGCTCTGTGTCTACGTCGCTCTACCTTCCCATTCAACTCCTATCCCTCTCTATCCTTCTCTCTCTCTCTCTCTCTCCTCCACTCCCCTCGCTCTGTGTCTATGTCTCTCTACCTTCCCATTTAGCCTCTACCCCCCCCCCTCTCTCTCTCTCTCTCTCTCTCTCCTCAACTCCCTTCGCTCTGTGTCTATGTCTCTCTACCTTCCCATTCAGCCTCTATCCTCCTCTCTCTCTCTCCTCCACTCCCCTCGCTCTGTGTCTATGTCTCTCTACCTTCCCATTCAGCCTCTATCCCTCTCTCTCTCTCTCTCTCTCTCTCTCCTCCACTCCCCTCGCTCTGTGTCTATGTCTCTCTACCTTCCCATTCAGCCTCTACCCCCCCTCTCTCTCTCTCCTCTCTCTCTCCTCCACTCCCCTCGCTCTGTGTCTATGTCTCTCTACCTTCACATTCAGCCTCTATCCCTCTCTCTCTCTCTCTCTCTCTCTCTCCTCCACTCCCCTCGCTCTATGTCTATGTCTCTCTACCTTCCCATTTAGCCTCTACCCCCCTCTCTGTCTCTCTCTCTCTCCTCTCTCTCTCCTCTACTCCCCTCACTCTGTGTCTAAGTCTCTCTACCTTCCCATTCAGCCTCTATCCCTCTCTCTCCTCCACTCCCCTCGCTCTATGTCTATGTCTCTCTACCTTCCCATTTAGCCTCTACCCCCTCTCTCTCTCTCTCTCTCTCTCCTCTCTCTCTCCTCCACTCCCCTCACTCTGTGTCTACGTCTCTCTACCTTCCCATTCAGCCTCTATCCCTCTCTATCCCTCCCCCTCTCTCTCTCCTGCTCGCTCGCTCTCTCTCTCCTCCACTCCCCTCGCTCTGTGTCTACGTCGCTCTACCTTTCCATTCAACCTCTATCTCTTTCTCTATCCTTCCCTCTTTCTTTCTCTCTCCCTCCCTCTCTCTTCCTCTCCCTCCTCCTGTAACTCCCCCTCTCTCACTCTCTCTCTCTCTCTCTCTCTCTCTCTCCCTATCTTTCTGTGAACTTGCTTGCATCTGATTGCTCTTTCTATTTGTATTTTGTTCTCATTTTTATTTTATACATTTATCATTATTAGTTTGTCTTGTTTTATACCTTTCTCTGTGTACCGGTACTTTTCTTTTATGTCTTTGTGCTGTTGCAACACCCTAATTTCCCCTCCGAAGATCAATAAAGATTTATCTTATCTTATCTTATTTTTATTGATGTGCAAAATAGCAAATTAATCCCCAAAAAATTCCACATGGAGGCAACTTTAAATTGAACTTTATTGTCCCTAAAGGATCATTTTAAATATACAACACAGATGTGAAGATAAGATACATAAAACACATCAAGTCCCTCAAATACTTTTGTATATTTCATGTAAAACTTACATAACATTATGTACAACGATGCACAACCACCTCTCATCATCCAACCTGCCTCCCACTACTGTATCTAACGATCGTGATTCACATTTAGTCTATTAAATGTCCCAGAAAATGACCAATGCCCTCCACAAGTTCTCATAATTCATGTCATCAAAGTGCTTCCTGTTCAACACAGAGCCAACGTATACCACTGGTTTCAGGGCAACAAATAAACCCTTACTTACCCCACTCTGGGTGCATTGTTTATGCGTTATAGGTATTCAATTTATTATTATGTATTCACTGCCCGTGCTCATGATTTGGTGTCTTGAGGCTATTTATTTTGGGTTTTATTAATGTGCTTTATTGGTGCATACAGAATTAAATTGGGAGAAAGAAAAAAAGATCTCTGCAATCCTGAATATGTGAGGTGGGAAAAACAACTTGAATAAACACTGTTTCACTTACTGCTGGTGTATTTATTAATCAGCAATGTTTCGGTCTGTTTGACCTTCATCAGGTATATAAT
Organism: Cyclopterus lumpus; assembly: GCF_009769545.1. NCBI lineage: Eukaryota > Metazoa > Chordata > Actinopteri > Perciformes > Cyclopteridae > Cyclopterus > Cyclopterus lumpus. The sequence continues at coordinate 21,298,887 of NC_046987.1, forward strand.
ATAATATACATAAGAACAGTGGGGTTGGTCCTGGACGTGGAACAGTGGATCTTTTTACCCTTGCAAGGGGAGAGGTATTATGGGATTTGCCCCTCCAGTTTACTCTTTTGTAGATTTGGAGAAAGTGACTGGGAGTTTTGCGGGGGGGTAAATTGGATATTGGGGCCTTCTATGAGAGCTTTGTGTGTTTTCTTGGCAAGAAGACAAGCTTGTTTTTGTTTTGTCACCGATTACGTTTGTGTTCGTCTTGGATGGGATCTCCAGGTGCAGCCGGGGGAACCGCAGAGTTCGACTCTTTGCGGATGATGTGGTCATGTTGGCTTCAGCCGACCGTGTGAAGCGATCAGGATGACGGTCGGCACCTCCGGGTCTGAGGTCCTATGGTTTTCTGCTCGGCGACAATAGATTGGAGTGAGTTGTTCCCCCAAATGAAAGAGTTCAAATACCTTGTTCACGAATGAGGGTGGAATAGAGTTGCTGTACCGGACCGCCGTGGGGAAGAGGGAGCTGAGCCGGAATGCATAGCTTTTAAATGTCTTTGTTTTTATGCGTCTTTGGGTCTTTTTGTTGGTTTTTCAACCAACTTATCAAGAGATTGTTTTAAAGCTGTCAGACCCCGCTGCAGTAAAATGAGAACTTTTCTGAAGGGACTCTGGTTCTGAGAGACAATACCACTTTAATCCACAGGGGGCGACAGAATCAACATGTAATCAAAGTTCCTTGTGGTAACTTTAAAGTCATCTGACAAACCTTAAATATTCATGACCTATATGCAGGGGATTCATTCAACAGTATAAATGTTGTAATAAAACACATATCACATGTGTAACACTAATTTTTCTCTCGCATAACCGTCTCTCTCATCCTGTTTATATAAATGTGCCTCTTTCTGTCTTCGTGTCTCTTTTCTACATTTCAATAATCTTCTTTATTGGCATTAATGTTAGATGAGAGACATTGCCAAAGCATTTAAAATTAAATCCCTCTCTCGCTCTCTGTGACGCAATTACAAAACGTGTTCAATTATGTATAATGTTCCAGTAAGAAAAAGCAAATGTGCTCAACAGGGAATGCAGGTTTAGTCTGTTGTTATCGCCACAAAGTCCTACTTTTGTGAAGTCTCATACGGTTTCAGAAAACTAATCCATTCTGATCAGGTTTTAAAGTAATAAAGAAGTTAAAACAACATTGCAGTCACACATCTTGACAGTAATGAAGAGAACCACTGCAGCCACTGTTAGATAACGAGGAGCCGTGGGTGGACAAAGGAGTCCTCAGTGAAAATCCTTCATTTATATTTCAGTTGTTCTGGGTTTTTTTTGGATCAATACGGGCTGCCTGCTGGTTCCAGTGGATTCCCCCGAGTGCAATGCTGTGTTAATGAGCATCAGAGCTCAGAAAGACTCCGCTCACCCAGATAAGAGTGAACAGACTCCGCGGGGATGGGTCAGACGTCTAAAATTAAACCATAAACTGAAATCAGAAGGCTTGTAAAGCAGGATCCTTAAAACGTTGATGATACTTGTAAAACCCTCAGAGAAAAAAAGAAAAAAAAAAAGCTGCTCTTAAAACAGTCAAAATCTGCAGCAACGAGAACATTATTAATGGAGATGCTCTGTGTATCCTCTCCGGTCGGTGCATTGTTCCTTTCTAAATATATCCGGAAGCTACACCGGAATCTAAGGTCAGAAAATGTTTTTTTGCAATCTAAAAAAAATGCAAAACGATGATTAAACGTGTTTGGGTCCACTGGCAGTAAGGGGGCCTCTTTCTTCTTTTTTTTGAAGCCGCCATGCTGCACCAATGATGTAACGATCCCACCGGGACGAATCCATCAGAGAAGAGGAAGCAGAGACCAATTTGTAGAGCAGCAGCAGCGGTGGGACAGAAACCAGAGGGCAATGGGACAGCTGTGTGAGAATAGAATGTACAATATGCGCCATTCATTCAGTTACAATGGTTTCAATTCAATCATTTATTCTTTTTCAAAGGAAATTACAACAATTTCCATAATCAATAATTCATTGAAATGTATTCAAACCCCGGTGGACAATTAATGAGATCAGTACCAGTGTTACGCAACATAAGGCCAGCAGCCAGTTAGCGTAGCTTAGCACAAACACTGGAAGCGAGGGGAACCAGCTAGCCTGCAATTTAAACCTACAAGCGCCTCTAAAGTTCACGGATCTTTGTGTCAATCCGTCCAAAAACGTTGTGGTTGTGTTGGACCTCTGAATGACCTGCATGGTGTCATCTGGTTTCACCAGGATCCGACCCAGTGGCCCCGATGAGGAGCTTTAAGAAGAACTCTACAGAACCAGACCACCTTCTCTCTGGTGGTCTGTTTACTTATGGAGGTCTATAGAGGACCAGGACTCCACTGAGGTCTATAGAGGACCAAGACTACACTGAGGCCTATAGGAGGACCAAGACTACTCTGAGGTCACATAGAGGATCCGGACTACACTGGAGCCTCACACTGGGAGAGAGGAGGGACACACCTGGACACTCACATTCGATTGATCATTTAGACAACTCTTTGGAGGAAACCAAGACGAGAGAGAGAGTGTGTGTGTGTGTGTGTGTGTGTGTGTGTGTGCGCGTGTGTGTGTGTGTGTGTTGTTTGAGGAGCTACAGAGCCCATGCAGCGCAGCAGCAGCCACAGGCGACCCGTCCCGCTGCAGGCGCTGCACCATCAGCACCTCCATATGGAATCTGCATATATTTCACTTTCGGTCAGCGTTTCATGTTTCGCACCTTTTCTGGTTTGTTAAAAATCCTTTTTTTTTTTTTTCTCAGCGTGCATCCGGATCCTTTTGGGTTCTCTCAGAGCCTCAAAGGTCGGGCCCTCTGATTGGCTCTCTCAAACCTCTGCTGACCAGGCTCCTCTGAGCAAGGCAGGATGTCGGGGGGTGCGTCTGCTGGCCGATCAGGAGCAGAAGTTCAGACTTGAAGTGACTTTAATAACAGCAGGCAGCTCGTTACATGCAGGCTTTTCAAAATAAAACTCACAGGTAACAACTCGTATGTTTAGGCAACAAAACGAGTGAGTTAAATTTAGGAGAATATGGGGTCTCGTTCATCATCAAAAATATGAAATAGTAATTTTATCATTTCATTACAGCAATGAAATATTAATAATATTATATATAAAGGAAATCAAATGGTTGTTTTGATTAAAAGGTACTTAAATATCACTTAAAATTAAATATATACGTTTAAATAAACATTTCTAGCACAACAAACAAAAATAACAAACCCGACTCTAGTCAGAGATTACATCGTGTTTTGCTCCCCACAGCGTTTCATACGTGACATTCGTGCACGTGTCACATGGTCGATTCCACAACGCGTGCAGACGCCGACCGAAGCCGACGACGTGGAAGCGACCGACTGGTTCCACGTCGGAGCCTCTGAGCCACATCTGGAACAGCTGCCTCTCTCTCCATCCAGGCCTCCAGGAAACAGAGGGTCGTGTTCACTGTGTGTGTGTGTGTGTGCACGTATGCGTGTGTGTGTGTGTGTGCGTGTGTGTCCCTCCAAGGTCAAGATCCACTCGTCCGTCCCGTTGACTTTAAGAGAGAGAGAGAGAGAGAGAGAGTCCTTTCATCGGATCCATTTTGTTTTTCGGCTGACTCACACTTCTGCTGCTGCGGAGTCATCAGCTGACTTAATGACATGATCGCTATGATGTGTGGTGATGCAGGAAATGAGTGTGTGTGTGGGGGTGGGGGAGGGGGGGGGGGGGGTCTGTTGCTAGGAGCTGCTCAGTGATGGTCACCGGGGTCTGAGGACTGATGCTGAGTCAGAATCAATAGCCGGCGTCTGTAGTTGAGGGCATCAAGAGGAGTCGCTGGAGGAGTCTCAGATCTGTGTTGTAACTGCAGTATTTTGGAAGTATTTCCCCCAAAAATATATATTTAATTCATTTGCAGGTAGTGAAGAGAATCGGGTCCAAAAAATAGAAATAACTAAAAAGATTTCGCCACGAAACTTCCCTTGTTGATTACTTACTTTAAGACAGTTATTTTGTGGTTTGTTATGCAAATGAGGCAGATCATTTATTATTGCCAAGGCAACTTGTTGTTTATCTGTATTATTGCTTTGGTCTGCTATACTCTGTGTAGGAGCTCTTAATAATTATGTTGTTGTTTTTTTAAAGTAATATGCCGCGTCGTTTATTTGTGGTTTTGTGTCATTCGCTTGGTGCATTTAATTTGGTGTCTTCAATTCTGCAGTCTTCCTTATACACACTTTTATTTCTTAGTAATTCACTCACTTATTTGAATTTAATTAACAGGGTAGTGTCCAGTCTTCGTGTCCAGTCTTTTTTAAACGTTTAGGGTAATTGTTGTCTGCAAATGTTTTTTTTTGGGAAATGTTGTTACAGTTGAAGGGTGAACGCCAGTTATTGCATCTGCAAATGAGGCGTTATGTTATAAAACATGTGCTAACGTTCACGCATTTCCCAAAAAACAGAAATCTGTCCCAAGTCAAGACTGCAAGACTTAAGTCAACACTGGCAAGTCCCAAGTCAAGACTTAAGTCAACACTGGCAAGTCCCAAGTCAAGACTGCAAGTCCCAAGTCAAAACTTAAGTCAACACTGGCAAGTCCCAAGTCAAGACTGCAAGTCCCAAGTCAAGACTTAAGTCAAGACTGGCAAGTCCCAAGTCAAGACTGCAAGTCCCAAGTCAAGACTTAAGTCAACACTGGCAAGTCCCAAGTCAAGACTTAAGTCAAGACTGGCAAGTCCCAAGTCAAGACTGCAAGTCCCAAGTCAAGACTGCAAGTCCCAAGTCAAGACTTAAGTCAAGACTGACAAGTCCCAAGTCAAGACTGGCAAGTCCCAAGTCAAGACTGCAAGTCCCAAGTCAAAACTTAAGTCAACACTGGCAAGTCCCAAGTCAAGACTGCAAGTCCCAAGTCAAGACTTAAGTCAAGACTGGCAAGTCCCAAGTCAAGACTGCAAGTCCCAAGTCAAGACTTAAGTCAACACTGGCAAGTCCCAAGTCAAGACTTAAGTCAAGACTGGCAAGTCCCAAGTCAAGACTGCAAGTCCCAAGTCAAGACTGCAAGTCCCAAGTCAAGACTTAAGTCAAGACTGACAAGTCCCAAGTCAAGACTGGCAAGTCCCAAGTCAAGACTTAAGTCAAGACTGGCAAGTCCCAAGTCAAGACTGCAAGTCCCAAGTCAAGACTTAAGTCAACACTGGCAAGTCCCAAGTCAAGACTGCAAGTCCCAAGTCAAGACTGCAAGTCCCAAGTCAAGACTGGCAAGTCCCAAGTCAAGACTTAAGTCAAGACTGGCAAGTCCCAAGTCAAGACTGCAAGTCCCAAGTCAAGACTTAAGTCAACACTGGCAAGTCCCAAGTCAAGACTTAAGTCAAGACTGACAAGTCCCAAGTCAAGACTGGCAAGTCCCAAGTCAAGACTGGCAAGTCCCAAGTCAAGACTTAAGTCAAGACTGACAAGTCCCAAGTCAAGACTTAAGTCAAGACTGACAAGTCCCAAGTCAAGACTGGCAAGTCCCAAGTCAAGACTGGCAAGTCCCAAGTCAAGACTTAAGTCAAGACTGACAAGTCCCAAGTCAAGACTGGCAAGTCCCAAGTCAAGACTGGCAAGTCCCAAGTCAAGACTTAAGTCAACACTGGTAAGTCCCAAGTCAAGACTGCAAGTCCCAAGTCAAGACTTAAGTCAAGATTGACAAGTCCCAAGTCAACACTGGTAAGTCCCAAGTCAAGACTTAAGTCAAGACTGGCAAGTCCCAAGTCAAGACTGCAAGTCCCAAGTCAAGACTTAAGTCAAGACTGACAACTCCCAAGTCAAGACTTAAGTCAAGACTGACAAGTCCCAAGTCAAGACTTAAGTCAAGACTGGCAAGTCCCAAGTCAAGACTTAAGTAAAGACTGACAAGTCCCAAGTCAAGACTTAAGTCAACACTGGCAAGTCCCAAGTCAAGACTGCAAGTCCCAAGTCAAGACTTAAGTCAAGACTGGCAAGTCCCAAGTCAAGACTGCAAGTCCCAAGTCAAGACTTAAGTCAACACTGGCAAGTCCCAAGTCCCAAGTCAAGACTGCAAGTCCCAAGTCAAGACTTAAGTAAACACTGGCAAGTCCCAAGTCCCAAGTCAAGACAGCAAGTCCCAAGACTTAAGTCAAGACTGGCAAGTCCCAAGCCAAGACTTAAGTCAAGACTGGCAAGTCCCAAGTCAAGACTGCAAGTCCTAAGTCAAGACGTAAGTCAAGACTGACAAGTCCCAAGTCAAGACTTAAGTCAACACTGGCAAGTCCCAAGTCAAGACTGGCGAGTCCCAAGTCAAGACTGCAAGTCCCAAGTCAAGACTTAAGTCAACACTGGCAAGTCCCAAGTCAAGACTGCAAGTTCCAAGTCAAGACTTAAGTCAAGACTGGCAAGTCCCAAGTCAAGACTGCAAGTCCCAAGTCAAGACTTAAGTCAACACTGGCAAGTCCCAAGTCCCAAGTCAAGACTGCAAGTCCCAAGTCAAGACTTAAGTCAACACTGGCAAGTCCCAAGTCCCAAGTCAAGACAGCAAGTCCCAAGACTTAAGTCAAGACTGGCAAGTCCCAAGCCAAGACTTAAGTCAAGACTGGCAAGTCCCAAGTCAAGACTGCAAGTCCCAAGTCAAGACTTAAGTCAAGACTGGCAAGTCCCAAGTCAAGACTGGCGAGTCCCAAGTCCCAAGTCAAGACTGCAAGTCCTAAGTCAAGACTGGCAAGTCCCAAGTCAAGACTGCAAGTCCCAAGTCAAGACTTAAGTCAACACTGGCAAGTCCCAAGTCCCAAGTCAAGACAGCAAGTCCCAAGACTTAAGTCAAGACTGGCAAGTCCCAAGCCAAGACTTAAGTCAAGACTGGCAAGTCCCAAGTCAAGACTGCAAGTCCCAAGTCAAGACTTAAGTCAAGACTGGCAAGTCCCAAGTCAAGACTGGCGAGTCCCAAGTCCCAAGTCAAGACTGCAAGTCCCAAGTCAAGACTTAAGTCAACTCTGGCAAGTCCCAAGTCAAGACTGGCAAGTCCCAAGTCCCAAGTCAAGACTGCAAGTCCCAAGTCAAGACTTAAGTCAACACTGGCAAGTCCCAAGTCCGAAGTCAAGACAGCAAGTCCCAAGACTTAAGTCAAGACTGGCAAGTCCCAAGCCAAGACTTAAGTCAAGACTGGCAAGTCCCAAGTCAAGACTGCAAGTCCCAAGTCAAGACTTAAGTCAACACTGGCAAGTCCCAAGTCAAGACTGGCGAGTCCCAAGTCCCAAGTCAAGACTGCAAGTCCCAAGTCAATACTTAAGTCAACACTGGCAAGTCCCTAGTCAAGACTGCAAGTCCCAAGTCAAGACTTAAGTCAACACTGGCAAGTCCCAAGTCAAGACTTAAGTCAAGCCTGGTAAGTCAAGACTTAAGTCAACACTGGCAAGTCCCAAGTCAAGACTGCAAGTCCCAAGTCAAGACTTAAGTCAAGACTGACAAGTCAAGACTTAAGTCAACACTGGTAAGTCCCAAGTCAAGACGGGCAAGTCCCAAGTCAAGACTTAAGTCCCAAGTCAAGACTTAAGTCAAGACTGACAAGTCAAGACTTAAGTCAACACTGGTAAGTCCCAAGTCAAGACGGGCAAGTCCCAAGTCAAGACTTAAGTCAACACTGGCAAGTCCCAAGTCAAGACTGCAAGTCCCAAGTCAAGACTTAAGTCAAGCCTGGTAAGTCCCAAGTCAAGACTTAAGTCAAGACTGACAAGTCAAGACTGACAAGTCAAGACTTAAGTCAAGACGGGCAAGTCCCAAGTCAAGACTTAAGTCAAGACTGGCAACTCCCAAATCAAGACTGACAAGTCCGAAGTCAAGACTTAAGTCAAGACTGCAAGTCCCAAGTCAAGACTTAAGTCAAGACTGACAAGTCCCAAGTCAAGACTTAAGTCAAGACGGGCAACTCCCAAATCAAGACTGACAAGTCCGAAGTCAAGACTTAAGTCAAGACTGCAAGTCCCACGTCAAGACTTAAGTCAAGACTGACAAGTCCCAAGTCAATACTTACGTCAAGACTGGCAAGTCCCAAGTCAAGACTGCAATTCCCAAGTCAAGACTTAAGTCAAGACGGGCAAGTCCCAAGTCAAGACTGGCAAGTCCCAAGTCCAAAGTCAAGACTTAAGTCAAGACGGGCAAGTCCCAAGTCAAGACTTAAGTCAAGACTGACAAGTCCCAAGTCAAGACTTAAATCAAGACTGACAAGTCCCAAGTCCTAACTTTTTTTTTGGTGTTACTTTGGTGTTTTCTCACCAACCATTGGCATCATGATTTCCAACATGGGGCTGGGTAACGTAAGTTCTTTTAGCTGCACACTATTTAGATTTCCTGTAACTCACCTTGACCTTTAAGAGTGACATCATCAGGTGGTTCCTGGAGCCTCTCTGGTTCTCACACTCGAGGGGCTCAAACAAACACTGTTGTTGGGTTCTTTCTGGTTTGGGAAAATGTCCTTAAAACCTGCGCTGAAAGCAAAGCCCTGAGGGCGCTTCGAGCTTTTGAAAAGACGTCAGATGTTCTGAGAGGACGTCCTGTCCTCCAGCTCTCCAGGGTTTTCTAAATGGTCTGCTGGTGTTTCATGAACCACGTTTGTTTTCTGTCTCCTTCGCCCCCTCGTGACGCGACGTGAACGTCTCCGTTTGTTTTCAGAGCTCTCAAACATCTTTATTATCTCAAACCCGTCCTTCGTGGTTTTAATTTGTCTGCGTTTACCGTCTCAGCTTCTCGGGAGAACATTTGACGTACATTTAAAACTCCCCGTTGTCAGATTTTGTTGACTTCAGGAATATGAATGAAAACAATATATTTCAATAAATAGAAATTAAATGTCAATGCTATCAGTCAAATTAATCCTACATTAATTAAGAAATATTATCCACTTTTTGTTTTTAGAAATCTCTTGAGAGGAGGTGGAGAGTCATAAATATTATGTATTAGCATTAGTATTATCTAATACAAATAATCAAAGTAGCAGTATTTTCTCTCTCCGGTGTTACAAGTCCCAAGTCCTAACCTTTGAGTTTTGAGTCCTGATAAACTCTTCACTAAATCTAATCCATCCGTGGTTATCAAACTGCATCTTTTGGATACTTTAAAAAAAACGTTGTGTTTTGCTCACCAACCTTTGGTATCATACTTTCCAACATGGCACTAATGGAAGTTCTTTTACATTACAGACACATCAAAGACACAGCTATACGGGGTTGAGTGTCTTGCTCAAGGACACATCGACTAGTCCGGGGAATCGAACCGCCGACCCTCTTATTGAAAGACGGACCTGCAGTCGCCCTCCTTCACGGTTCTCTCCTGCAACTTGTAGTTGAAGTAGCACGAGTCGCAGACAGCAGCAGTACTTTTTGTTAGTTTCAGGTTTGTAGAAAGACACAGATTATTCTTCCCACATGACTTCATTAACTCCTTTAATTTGATAAAAACACGTCTTTGTGTCCGTCCTTCGGTCACGCTCTGAACCGCGTGGGTTAATCCTCCGCCAGGGCCTCCTTCAGTCCGGCCCCGGTCTATTGTGTCTGGGGGTGTGCTCAGCTGGGACGGCGGTAACACCGAACCCCAGCAGGGCGAAGCAGGAAGCTGTCGGAGTATTTATATCTCTGCGTCCTGCAACAATACAAGTCCAGCTGGATCATACGACTCACCAAAACCCCTCACCGGACCCCGTTTGGCTCCACGGTCATCGTCACGTCAACGCGTCATCTGTGTCGGTGCTTTCGTCTGCTATTCTGTGCACAAGTTATTTGGAATTCATCGCACGAATATGGTTTTTGAAAGTTTAAAGAATATGTTGTAGGTTATTTTCTTTTGGTTTTGTATCTTTTAGCATATTTACTTTTTTTTTATGCTTAAAAGGTGTCTTGTAATCAAATGTTTCACCTGACATGGAGATAAAAGCTCACTATTACCTTAATATAGCATCATAAATAATTTATTTGAACCTTTTCTTACTTTATTTTTGTATTTAAAACACTGTAATTACAAAATATCTTATGCCACTGAACATGTTTATTTCTAAAGGTTTGTATCTATTTTTTTGCAACTTATTCATTCATTTATTTTGTATTTAATTGCCAGGGTAGATTTTCAGGGTAGTTTCCTTAATTCTTATCTGTTTATTTTTAGTTTAAAATTACGACCAGGAACTTCAATTTTGCCATTAATCAGGCAAAATACAGCAACAAGGACAACAGGCACCTGAAGAACTGGCCTTCCAGAAACCAGGTCCACATAGAAGGATCGCCAGATGCCCAATGCCTTCCAGAAAACTGGATTAAAACCAGAACAAGTGGCTTCACGTCAGCCAGGACCAAGACCTGACCAACTAGGATCACAGAAACCAGGAGACATCAACACACCTCGGTTGACTGCTAACCCCAAACCAGTCCAAGCCCCTAAAGACCTGCCTTCATGTCAACCACGAGACATTGAGGAACCTGAAAGAGGGAAATGCTGATCCTGAGGAACTTCTCCACACAGCTGAAGTCCCTCAGCATCGACATCAAGCCAGGTGGAGATCCAAGGCTGGGAAAAGCTGGAGACCGTTCACAAGAGATCTCAACGATATCAAGCAGAGAAAACAGCCACGATGAAAACATGTGACGCCCTTAAAAAACAAGTCAGGGTGCTCATGGACAAGGCTCAACGCCACAGCCTGATCCAGAACATCTACAACACGGCCAAAGCCCAGAAAGCAGCGATGGACAGTCAGCGGGAAGCTCTGCTGCAGGAAAGAGAGCGACGGCAGGAGAAGAAGAAGAGCTTCCAGCAAGTCAGACGGTGCACTCGCCAGACAGGATGACATGTAATGTAACAGGAGAATATGGAGTTCAAGGAAGAAATCAAGTTCCTGGAACATGAACTTCAAGAAGAGCTATACTGTATTTTATTGGAATTCCCCCTTTGGTCATTTACAATGTATCGATACATCAATACATACTAAAGAATGGTTTACATATGCACATCAATCGGTAAGGTTAACGCATCAGCTGTTTTGGTGAGAAGTCTATGTTGTAGCAAGCTGAGGAATCTTGACATAGTATTACTATATAAATAAAGTTATTATTATTATGAATTAAACCATGACACGATCTTGAGAGATGAGTCAGCCGACCTCCATCTCCAGGGTTCTGGATTCAAAAGAACAACATGTTAGTGAGGTGGTACCAAGCAATGCTCATCACAACTTAAACAAATACATTCAATAACCAGATTTTATTTTCATAACAATTATTAGGAACCAATTGGCGGGGCGTGGTTAGGCTCAGCTGGCAGGCTTTACTCTGGCTGATCCGGCTTCCTGCCTAAAAACTAAGCTCCTCACTTTCATTTCTGTTTTAAAGGGTGAAGTCCGGCTGATCCGCCTTCCTCCCTCCCTTTTAAAAAATAATTTGTGAAGAAATTGAAAGAAAATGTACTTTGTTGTCAGTGTCAGATTTAATATTGTGTTTTTATTTTTAAGTCGTTTTTTTTAATGTAACCACCTTCATACTTCATGACTTTTCCCTGAGAATTGCTGATGAACATGATTTGATGGTGGAGTAATATACACGACATTCAGAGCATTAATAAAGCAGCAAACGGGTAAAGAGATCCAGGTGTAAGGAAAGGGCTCAGCTCAGGATGTAAAGCAAAAAAAAAGGACGACAAATGAAATATTTCTGTGAATATAAAATGTTTGGATGAACGGGTGTTGGAAATATTATTTGGCAAAATGACGTCAGAAAACAGAGCGTATGTGTTCATCATAAGACACGCAAATAAACCATAAATATTACAACTATAACGTTACACTGTCACATTACTTGAAGAAATAAACAGCATGAACTCGGATTCAGACGATGCTTCATTTCTTTAGTCTTGCTGCAGTAAAACTTAATAATACAGTAGTACTTCCAACAGTCTTTCCCGGAGCTCAAAGGTCACCAGTTGGAGTCCGCCAGCGTGTCCAGAGCGCCTAAAGTGTGACTGCAAAGCGTGCAGGCAGCACAGTAAAACATCTCCCAGGTCTCCTGATAGCAGGAGTGTGTGTGTGTGTGTGTGTGTGTGTGTCTCACAACTTCCTCTCTCTTTGATCCTGAGACCCTGCAGTCACATATGCAAAGCAGGCTGGGAAGACGCCGCCATGCTGGGAGCGATCGCTCGTAACAGAGCAAAGAGTGGAGTAGACTGGGCTTTTGGTTTCCAGAGGTGAGCTTCAGGCCGACGCGCACCGCCAGTCACCGTGACAACCAACGCTCCGAGTCACCGCGACAACCGACTCTCCGAGTCACCGCGACAACCGACGCTCCGAATGCTCTGAATGTCGTGTATATTACTCCACCATCAAATCATGTTCATCAGCAAACCGACGCTCCGAGTCACCGCGACAACCGACTCTCCGAGTCACCGCGACAACCGACGCTCCGAATGCTCTGAATGTCGTGTATATTACTCCACCATCAAATCATGTTCATCAGCAAACCGACGCTCCGAGTCACCGCGACAACCGACTCTCCGAGACACCGCGACAACCGACGCTCCGAGTCACCGTGACAACCGACACTCCGAATGCTCTGAATGTCGTGTATATTACTCCACCATCAAATCATGTTCATCAGCAAACCGACGCTCCGAGTCACCGCGACAACCGACTCTCCGAGTCACCGCGACAACCGACTCTCCGAGACACCGCGACAACCGACGCTCCGAGTCACCGTGACAACCGACACTCCGAGTCACCGCGACAACCGACTTTCCGAGACACCGCGACAACCGACGCTCCGAGTCACCGTGACAACCGACTCTCCGAGTCACCGCGACAACCGACGCTCCGAATGCTCTGAATGTCGTGTATATTACTCCACCATCAAATCATGTTCATCAGCAAACCGACGCTCCGAGTCACCGCGACAACCGACTCTCCGAGACACCGCGACAACCGACGCTCCGAGTCACCGTGACAACCGACGCTCCGAGTCACCGCGACAACCGACTCTCCGAGACACCGCGACAACCGACGCTCCGAGTCACCGCGACAACCGACTCTCCGAGTCACCGCGACAACCGACTTTCCGAGACACCGCGACAACCGACGCTCCGAGTCACCGCGACAACCGACTCTCAGAGTCACCGCGACAACCGACTCTCCGAGACACCGCGACAACCGACGCTCCGAGTCACCGTGACAACCGACGCTCCAAGTCACCGCGACAACCGACTCTCCGAGTCACCGCGACAACCGACGCTCCGAATGCTCTGAATGTCGTGTATATTACTCCACCATCAAATCATGTTCATCAGCAAACCGACGCTCCGAGTCACCGCGACAACCGACTCTCCGAGACACCGCGACAACCGACGCTCCGAGTCACCGCGACAACCGACTTTCCGAGACACCGCGACAACCGACGCTCCGAGTCACCGCGACAACCGACTCTCCGAGACACCGCGACAACCGACGCTCCGAGTCACCGTGACAACCGACGCTCCGAGTCACCGCGACAACCGACTCTCCGAGACACCGCGACAACCGACGCTCCGAGTCACCGCGACAACCGACTCTCCGAGTCACCGCGACAACCGACTCTCCGAGACACCGCGACAACCGACGCTCCGAGTCACCGCGACAACCGACTCTCAGAGTCACCGCGACAACCGACTCTCCGAGACACCGCGACAACCGACGCTCCGAGTCACCGTGACAACCGACGCTCCAAGTCACCGCGACAACCGACTCTCCGAGTCACCGCGACAACCGACGCTCCGAATGCTCTGAATGTCGTGTATATTACTCCACCATCAAATCATGTTCATCAGCAAACCGACGCTCCGAGTCACCGCGACAACCGACTCTCCGAGACACCGCGACAACCGACGCTCCGAGTCACCGCGACAACCGACTCTCCGAGACACCGCGACAACCGACACTCCGAGTCACCGCGACAACCGACTCTCCGAGTCACCGCGACAACCGACTTTCCGAGACACCGCGACAACCGACGCTCCGAGTCACCGTGACAACCGACGCTCCGAGTCACCGCGACAACCGACTCTCAGAGTCACCGCGACAACCGACTCTCCGAGACACCGCGACAACCGACGCTCCGAGTCACCGTGACAACCGACGCTCCAAGTCACCGCGACAACCGACTCTCCGAGTCACCGCGACAACCGACTCTCCGAGTCACCGCGACAACCGACGCTCCGAATGCTCTGAATGTCGTGTATATTACTCCACCATCAAATCATGTTCATCAGCAAACCGACGCTCCGAGTCACCGCGACAACCGACTCTCCGAGTCACCGCGACAACCGACTCTCCGAGTCACCTCGACAACCGACGCTCAGAGTCACCGCGACAACCGACGCTCAGAGTCACCGCGACAACCGACGCTCCCTTCTCTCAACGGGACGCAATTATTCTCTGAAACAACATAAAAGGCACGTAAAAGATCCTCCATCCTTTATATAGAATCATAAATAAATAAAAAGAAAGTACTCCATTTGGTCCCAGAGTAACTTCTACTGTTGCCTCAGAGTATTTTCTACTCTTGTCAGTGTTTGTATTTAACTCTTCATGATGATAAATTCCTCTCTGTAGCATAACATGAACACAACTCGAGTGCCATTTCGTTGTATTTTACTCCATTTAGAGTATAGTTTCTACAAAGAGACACATCCCTCTCTGA